>NC_091208.1:1753412-1951084 GCF_040958095.1 Procambarus clarkii
TTCCCTATGAATTAATTCCTTTTGGGATTGCCGAGGGCAAACCTTCTGTTACTACTATCTCTGTTGTAGAATGAAAGATTCCGATGGTGATTTATTTCTACGTTGTTTTTCGTGTAGCTTTTGAGTCTATTATACTTTTAGTGATAGTACCTAACCAACCCTTCAATATAGAAATTGTTTCCAGTTTCCAGTGGGATAATTATTATGAAAACACATTGATTTTTATAATTTATATTAAAAACAACATTTTTCGTTGATCTTATATATATTAAGCCTGATTTAGGACTTATTGCATATATTTTGAGTTTGCAAGTACTAATTTTTATACCAAAAATATTACAATTAGTGAAAATAGGTTAAGTGATGGGACATACCAATAGACTATGTCTCTTCTTTCAAATACCTTGGAGTCTCTGTCCCTTGTACCTCAACTGCAGTCAATAAGTTACATCAACAATGTAGAGACAGACTCAAGGCTCTCAGAACTGTAGTGGGGTACAGCCCGAAATATGGTGTTAATATTAGAATAGCAAGAATGATGTATTTAGCGTATAAAGGTCTCTGATAGACTATCATGTACCAGCTTTGGTCCTGCAGAATGGCAAAAGTATTGATAGACTGGAAAAAATACAAAATGAAGCGTCCTATAACTACCAAAGTTCTCAACATGCGGAAAGAATTAAACGAGATAGAATATATGAAATTAATCTTATGATGGGACTAAAGCTGCTGCGTGATAACAAAAACAACATTGTGTCAGATGCACTGTTAGAACACATATGAAATGGAACTAGTGAGTCGACCATATACACTGACGGATCACTCATTAGTAACTGGGCGTCCACAATGCAAGCCGAGTTGGTAGCAATACTGGTAGCACTCAAAATTATTGAAAACACTGAAGTAGACAGCTTAATTATTTTCTGACTCCCTATCTTAGATAGCAAGAGGGTAAATATAAAAATGTTATGGATTCCTTCTCACATTGGGATGCAGGAAAATGACAAAGTTGACGCCCTTGCTAAGGCTGTAGTAAATAAAGACAGTATTGAACGGAATCTTGAGTTATCAAATAGGTCCCTTAAAAGTGTTATTAGACGAGAACTCCTGGATGAACTTGAAGAAAGTAAAACAGTGCAAAACTGGACAGTGTTTCTGTTTATGTCTAGAATGGGAACCCCTGTAAGAGAACCTCTTGAAACACTTGTCACATTCAAAAGGCTTCTCCCCTGTATGGAGTCGACGGTGTTCTGTTAAGGCTTCTTTTCGCTTTTATACTTTTTGGCAAATATCACATATGAATCTGTGTTCGTCATCATCAACCTCATTTCCATCTGCTCTCATTGCATGACCATTGTTAAGAGGAGGGTAGTAGGCTAAACCGGGGCGTGCCAACTTCAGGGACTGGTAAAACGACGAGTCAATGCTTACAACCTTGGGATTAGCCTGAGTGTTGGATGGAGCTGAGTGTACAGAGGTTAGTTTTGGCGATGCTGATGGTTTAGATTTAAGGGAGAGATCGATCGGTTGTACATCATCAACCTCATTTCCATCTGCTCTCATTGCATGATCATTGTTAAGAGGAGGGTAGTAGGCTAAACCGGGGGGTGCCAACTTCAGTGACGGGTAAAACGACGAGTCAATGCTTACAACCTTGGGATTAGCCTGAGTGTTGGATAGAGCTGACTGACCCTCACAATAGTCACTGAAACGTGGAGAACGAACCTTCTTTCCATTACTAGTGGTCTGGGCAGAATCTGCATCTCTTTCATCATCCCTACTCCCCAAAATGTTATTTTTTTGATGTGGTTGCTGTATTTTTTGTTGCTGTTGATGGGATTGTTCATCTAACAACTCAAGAGTGTGTTGATGTGGGCATCGCCAGGAGACGAGAGCCTCCCCCCCCCCCACAGTGCCACATTCACACACTTTTTGTCCCTTCGTCTCGCCCATTGCCCCATCGTCCATGCCTTCATGGCATCCACCAGCAACATCTTTGATGTGCCCTTGACTATGTTGGGACTGAGAAATGTTATGTTGATATGGTTGCGGTTGTCCATTGTCACTGCCCCGGGGCACAAACCCAGCCTCTAGACAACTGCCTGAGTGACAGTTTCTTTGTGGTGGGATTTTCTTGTCTGGGTTGGAAGAGGGCTGTGTGTCAGGTCCAACATGCGCTATGTTCAGATGATTGATGAGCCGGTTAGTACTGGGGTCCTGAAATTTTTTTAGGTTGTTACAATCAGGACCATTATTAAATTAGTCTATAAACATCCAAACTATAAAAAAAAAGAACCCTATGATCATTGAGAAACAATATTCATTGCTGGTAAATTTTACATTGTAATTTTTACATCCCTAGGCATTCCATAAAATTCAATTTTAGACAATTATTCATCACAAAAATTACAAAAATTACACACACACACACAAAAAAAAAAAAAAAAAAAAATTAATGCTATAACCCTTAAGAAGGAACGACGAGAATACGACTTCACTCACTATACTGAATAGATTTCTTCAAGGATTTAAACACATGTTGTCACTGGGCGTGAACTACGAGGTAGACTGAGGGAGTAAGGAGTTATCACATCCTTTTTATTCTTTGAGGACAATCTAGTGGCCAGCGATGAACAGCTCAGGTCTCGAAGCTCCGGCTAGTATTATGTTATCCGATACTGTATATAATATTTGGCCCATTGGACTTCAGGGAGCCATTGAGTTAACACACCATAACGCCAACACCAATATTTATGGGAAATGTCATTACTTAATTGATCAATGAGAGGAACCCCTCGTCAGAGGATTCCGAGGAGGAATCTTCAGATGAATCTTCAGATGAATCTTCAGATGAATCTTCAGATGAATCTTCATCGTCTCGGTTCACCATTCCAAACCTACTTCTGATAACATTTTTCTTTCTTTTCTTGAAGGGTGGGTTAAGATCATTATCATCTGATAATGTCTTTTTGATGTTGGTGTTTTTTTTTGGGGGGGGAAAGGTCTGGGGTAGATTGAGTTAAGGGAAACTCATCTGGGTCGATTTTGTTCAGAGTGAACAATGACATGCTAATTTGGGGAAGGGAACTATCCATACGGATACCATTCCATATGTTTAATATGTGAAGGGGATCGAGGTCTTTGCCACATATGACAAGCATGTATTCACCTTGTACAATGATGACATTTACTCATTAAAACCTTTGGAGTTAGTAGAATTAAAAAAGGGAATGGGACTGGACCCAGCATAAAGACGTACACCCAGACAGGCACCGGCTCTATCAACGAGACGAATTGAGTCTTGTCTGATCTCTCTGTTGGTGTGAAGCTCTTTATATAAAAATGGTCCAAGTTGTTATTTTTGGGGCCTCAGAATACCACCGGATGCACACACATACACACACACACACACACACACACACACACACACACACACACTCATATAATATTTATTATGGATTTTAATTTAACCAAGCTGTAGAAAGAGACCAATATATATATAAAAACAATTACTTATGCCTAGTGTATAAAAAGAATAAAGTTGCTTCTTGAAGAGAAAGAGAAACAGACTGACAATTAAAAATATCAAAGCTAAACATAAAATTAATATATCCCTTTTAGAATTTGAAATTAAATTTTCTACTTCTTGTAATTCCAAATCTGCAGTTTGAATGGGATAATGTTTATATTTAGCTTCATTAATGATATAATTACTCATATCTATCACTTTAGAATCTCTATCATAGGTTTTAGAATTAATCTTGTGAGTAATTGCTTGACCAAGGCTGTTTACATCAAACTGACTAAGCTGGCTTAAAATCATCTTGTTCTCTTCTAAAGAATTTGTGGTAGTTCCATCCATAGCAATTATGTTTATACATTGGGGATAAATGCGTATTATTTCATTTATGGCAGATAAATATATCATATCTGGTGTTATTTGTGGTGTCGTTATAGACTGTGGAGGCCCCAATTTAATATATTGTCCAAAGTTTATATCTTGTTCTAACAATTGATTAATTATTTTATGGCGAAGGTTTTCTAATGCAGCATGAGTTATTTCATTATTGTACCCACCAATATTACCTATTGATAAATATAATTCTAATGGTAACAACACTAATCCCACAGATAAAACAAGGGATAAAGACGAAGATAAAACGGATAAAAGCCGTATTGAAAATTGAATGCTCATTTCAACCATAGATGATCGAATGATCATCGCCAAAAGTTGAATAATCATTTGTTGAGATGAAGCTTCTACCATAATTACAGATAATAATTCTTGAAGAGCATCATGGAGACTGTTTTCGGAGAAATATTTTAACAGTCTTGAAATTATCTTAGGCACTCGAGTTGTAACTTCAATTTCGGTTATAGTAATAGCCTCATCTTTTATTAATGATAATAAATCGGAAAACTCAGATTCTAAACGTGTTATTATAACATCTATGAAATTAGTAGTAGTAGTAGTATACTGTTCAATAAATGATACATTTTCGGAGGATACTACTATATCCGCTTCGTCAACAAATTGTTCTTTTTCGAGTATTGACTGTGGAACACTGTTTCAATATAACCTCTGTCAACATCCATATAATTTTGTTTGTTCAATTTATCCATAAGAATCATACTCATTCCTGATGTTGGATTAAGTAAGTCCACTAATTCACCATCGGTTAATTGGTTGATAACTTGATTGCCAAATATAAAACCTAATATCTGGCGGTGGACATGACTATGGCATTGATCTGACTGGCTATCATAGTATTTATGAAAGAATTTACAATAGATTGAGTTAAAGTTTATATTCTGTTGCTGAATATTCCATGTCAATGGTGGAGCATCGATTAAGCCAGCAACAGCTTTTCTCAGTTGATATGTATTTGTATTCTTGGCATATGCAATGGGGTTCTTTTGATAAGATTGTAAATCGTTTTCATTAGAAGGACTCCATCGACTTGAAGGTCTTAGAGCCAATGTTTTAAGGGCAGACAACTGTACACCACAATAATTTTCGTTAGATTCCTTGACATTAATCGACCAAGTTTCAACGGGAATAGGTTTCGAGAAATAATGATTGTCTGTTTCTGTATTGTTTAGAATAGATTTTAAATAATTACCAAATCTTTCTTGAAGAAATTCAAGGACCTCATTATGAACAGCATAACATGCTTCACTACAGGCATATTCACGTTCGTTTATTAAAATAGCTGATCCAGATCCGGGCTGACAAGCAGTTTTTACATCATAATAACATTTTAGCATGTTACAACCTAGCGTTGTGAATTTAACTTCAAAGTCGTTAGGATTTTCATCTAAGAAAGCTTTGGGGAAATTGGGAGGAATATTTTTCCATGGTATATTCTTAATGATAATATTTTTAAAATACTTACTTCCATTTCTTTGTTGAAGAATCTCCATTGTTTTTCGTTGTGATATACGATGTACTATGTAAGTTGCAATTGCAATATCAGAGACAGTAACAGTTTTCATTATGAAATTGTTAAGAGTATTTATTTATTTTTTTAATATTGATCAATATAATAAAGAAATTTGAGGATTCATTTACCAGAATACTGAGAGGAATCATGGTGGAAGCTGGAGTAAATGGTGATGCTGAAAGTTGGAATAGTGGTGGTGGTGGTGGTGGTGGTGAAGAATATGGGTGTCATCGAAATGATTATTATTATCAACCAACCATTCCACAAATACCATTACAAACAACTCAATATATGATTGTACCTTATTATATGACTTCAGTGCCACATTCAATTTATGTAATTCCACCTTCTTCATGTTACGTTTCTGATTTTCCTTCAAAATATTTTTATCAATTACCACCACCACCACCTCCACCACCACTACCACCACCACCACCACCACCACAACCACCGCTACCACAATCATCAGAAATTTATTCCCATTACAGTGTTGAAGTTCAATATAAAATTTCCTTTTTAGAAAAGGAAAAAGAAAATTTAAAATCATGGAAAATTTTACGAAATATTGATGGACATATAACAGAGGTCCCCTAGGGTATATCCTTCTTATACATTGCATATGAATATGGTGGGTTACCTCGAGAATTATTTATGAAATATGTTAATGAATGTTGCAATGGTAGTTAAACATTTTCTTTGCAAATAAGCTCAGTGAGTAAATATTGTATATTATTACATCAATGCACCATACACCACACCACCCATTAGTGCACTCATATGTCGCTATTTGATCACCATTATCAATGGGCCTAACATTATTATTAATAATAAAATTAAAAGTATAACCCAGCCAATATTTTTAATTGATTTCAATATAAACTGCCATATATCAGATTTGCCCAATGCCTTGAATCACTTCACCAATACCATCTCCTAAAATTTCGGCAATATTTCTTAAAATTGTTCCCTGTTCACATTTATATATATAAAATATTTCTTTATTTTCTAAATTAGAAATAGGTTCATAACCCTGGACAAATTGTGAAAGATAATTGTAGTTATGGGGACAACATATTCCCTTACAGCCCAAATTTAATATGTTTTGGGTTTCTGCAGAATTTGGAATATCAAATTGACAGTTCCAGACTTTTTTATTGAACAATGGATGAGTATTATCATTTAGTATGTCATAGTTAATATAATCAACCCGATTGATAGGGAATTTACAAAATCTGGTCAAATATACTTCTTTTTTTAGGGAATGTCCTTTTCCAACATGGTATCTAAAACAACCACTGTTCTTCCGATTGTATTTGTTCAAATATTCAAGAAAAGCAACACCTGCACCTAATAATATCGCAGATTTCAATATCAAACTTCTATGTTTACCAGCCCATTTGGTCATAGTGTTAAAATTTTTAGTTAATTTGGAATCAGTTGGTGAAGGATTACTTTCTAAATATTCAAGAAATTGAGTTTCGTTTTCAAACCCAAGATCTTGGGCAAGTTTATTTACATTGTTAATGTGTTCTTCATAGAGTTAAATGGGTATTTTTTTAACATATGTTGTTTAAGAGCTTTGTTTTCTATAATATTTAGAATAGGGGATTCTACATCACCATGCAAAATATTTTTCATAATTTTATTAAAATCATTTTGGGATTTAAAATTTAGGTTTTCATTGATAGAATTAATAAAAGATTTGGCTGGGTGATGAAGATTTGACAATTTAATGTTTTCTGTCAAATCTGTCAGATACTTATTTGTATTTAAAAAAGATTTATTTTCATCAACCAAACTTTGGGTGATCTGAATAAAAGGCTGAAGACCATGGTCAATTTCTTTTATCATCAATTCTGTCATGAGCTATTCTTTCTTTTTTAAATAAGTATTAAAAAAGAGTTAACTTTACTGTTTTAAAACAATTAAGTGTTTGGTATGTGAGCCATGGTAACTGTGCGGCCGGTCTGCTGTGATTGGCTTGATGGAGCACCAATCACGGGTGAAGTGGGCGGAGCCAACGAGAGGATTTTCACTAGTGTGTGTGTGTGTGTGTGTGTGTGTGTCTTTGTGTGTGTGTGTGTCTTTGTGTGTGTGTGTGTGTGTGTGTCTTTGTGTGTGTGTGTGTGTATGTGTGTGTGTGTGTAAGAATGAGTGTGTGTGTGTGTGTGTATATGTGTTTTGGTGTGTGTTTGTGAGAATGTGTGTGTGATTCCTGTGTGAGAATACGTTTTATGTGTCAGAATATGTGTGTGTGTGTGTGTGTGATTCCTGTGTGAGAATACGTTTTATGTGTCAGAATATGTGTGTGTGTGTGTGATTCCTGTGTGAGAATGCGTTTTGTGTGTCAGAATGTGTGTGTCTGTGTGTGTGTGTGTCTTTGTGTGTGTGTGTGTGTGTGTGTCTTTGTGTGTGTGTGTGTGTGTCTTTGTGTGTGTGTGTGTGTCTTTGTGTGTGTGTGTGTGTATCTTTGTGTGTCTTTGTGTGTGTAAGTGTGTGTGTCTTTGTGTCTTTGTGTGTGTGTGTGTAGGTGTGTGTGTCTCTTTGTGTGTCTTTGTGTGTGTGTGTGTCTTTGTGTGTGTGTGTGTGTGTGTGTGTGTCTTTGTGTGTGTGTGTGTGTGTGTGTGTCTTTGTGTGTGTGTGTGTGTGTGTGTGTGTGTGTGTGTGTGTGTGTGTGTGTCTTTGTGTGTGTGTGTGTACTCACCTATATGTACTCACCTATATGTGCTTGCAGGATCGAGCATTGACTCTTGGATCCCGCCTTTCTAGCTATCGGTTGTTTACAGCAATGACTCCTGTCCCATTTCCCTATCATACCTAGTTTTAAAAGTATGAATAGTATTTGCTTCCACAACCTGTTCCCCAAGTGCATTCCATTTTTCTACTACTCTCACGCTAAAAGAAAACTTCCTAACATCTCTGTGACTCATCTGAGTTTCCAGTTTCCACCCATGTCCCCTCGTTCTGTTATTATTACGTGTGAACATTTCATCTATTTCCACTTTGTCAATTCCCCTGAGTATTTTATATGTCCCTATCATATCTCCTCTCTCCCTTCTTTTCTCTAGTGTCGTAAGGTTCAGTTCCTTCAGCCGCTCTTCATATCCCATCCCTCGTAGCTCTGGGACAAGCCTCGTCGCAAACCTCTGAACCTTCTCCAGTTTCTTTATGTGTTTCTTCAGGTGGGGGCTCCATGATGGCGCGGCATACTCTAAGACGGGTCTCACGTAGGCAGTGTAAAGCGCCCTAAAAGCTTCCTCATTTAGGTTTCTGAATGAAGTTCTAATTTTCGCCAGTGTAGAGTACGCTGCTGTCGTTATCCTATTTATATGTGCCTCAGGAGTTAGATTAGGTGTCACATCCACTCCCAGGTCTCTTTCTCGAATCGTTACAGGTAGGCTGTTCCCCTTCATTGTGTACTGTCCCTTTGGTCTCCTGTCACCTGATCCCATTTCCATAACTTTACATTTACTGGTGTTAAACTCCAGTAGCCATTTCCCTGACCATCTCTGCAGCCTGTTTAAGTCCTCTTGGAGGATCCTACAATCCTCGTCTGTCACAACTCTTCTCATTAATTTTGCGTCATCTGCAAACATTGACATGTATGATTCCACTCCTGTAAACATATCATTTACGTAAATTAGAAAGAGGATTGGTCCCAGCACCGATCCTTGAGGTACTCCACTTGTTACTGTTCGCCAGTCCGACTTTTCGCCCCTTACCATTACCCTCTGGCTCCTTCCTGTTAGGTAGTTCTTCACCCATACTAGGGCCTTTCCGCTTACTCCTGCCTGCCTCTCAAGTTTGTATAGCAGTCTCATGTGCGGTACCGTATCAAAGGCCTTTTGGCAGTCAAGAAATATGCAGTCTGCCCAGCCTTCTCTGTCCTGCCTTATCCTTGTTACTTTATCATAGAATTCTAAAAGGTTTGTTAGGCATGATTTCCCTGTCCAGAACCCATGTTGGTGCTTGTTTACAAACCCAATGCTCTCCAGGTGCTCAACAAGTCTTAGCCTAATTATTCTTTCAAGAATTTTGCAGGGGATGCTTGTCAGTGATACGGGTCTGTAGTTAAGTGCCTCCTCCCTATCACCCTTTTTGAAAATCGGTACGACATTTGCCTCCTTCCAGCAACTGGGCAATTCTCCCGACATAAGTGACTCATTAAAGATCATTGCCAGAGGCACGCTGAGAGCCTGCGCTGCCTCTTTGAGTATCCACGGTGATACTTTGTCTGGTCCAACAGCTTTATTTGCATCCAGTGTTGTCAACTGTTTCATTACATCCTCTGCTGTCACCTCTATATCCGATAGTCTTTCATCTTGGGTAATCTCTTCTAACAATGGGAGCTGCTCAGGCTCGGTTGTGAACACTCCATGGAATTTTGCATTCAGTACCTCGCAGATTTCCTTGTCGCTTTCTGTATATGCCCCTTCTGTTTTCCTCAGTCTTGTCACTTGGTCATTTACCGACATCTTCCTTCTTATATGGCTATGTAGTAATTTTGGTTGCTTTTTCGCTTTGACTGCAATATCGTTCTCATAATTCCTTTCCGACACTCGTCTTATGTTAATGTAATCATTCCTAGCTCTGTTACATCTAATCCTGTTGTCCTCTGTCCTTTGTCTTCTGTACTTCCTCCACTCCCTCCTGCTTCTCACCTTTGCTTCCTGACACTGTCTATTAAACCATGGGTTATTATATTCCCTCCTGCTTTTTTCCTTTATTGTTGGAATAAATCTATCTTCAGCCTCCTTGCATTTCAATATGACTTGGTTCATCATACCTTGCACTGTTTTTCCTCTAAGTTCTTCCTCCCACTGCACTTCTCCCAGGTAGTCCCTTATCCTTCTGTAGTCCCCTTTTCTGTAATCAAGTCTCCTTTCCCGGACCTCTTGTCCTTTGGTCACAATTTTAAGCTCCATCATGTAGTCAAAGACTAGGACACAATGGTCACTAGCTCCTAGTGGTATTTCATGTTCCAACTGCTCGATGTCTTCTACATTCTGAGTGATAATGAGATCTAATAGGCTGGGCGTATCCCCTCCTCTTTCCCTAGTATCTTCTTTCACATGCTGTGTTAGGAAATTCCTGTCAATAACGTCTACCAGCTTCGCCCCCCAGGTCTCCTCCCCGCCATGGGGATTCCTCGTTTCCCAATTTATCTCTCCGTGATTTAGGTCCCCCATGACCAGCAGCTTCGCTCTCATTCTATGCGCTAAAGTTGCTGCCCTCTGCAGTTCATCCATACATGTCTTGTTGCTGTCCTCGTACTCCTGCCTGGGCCTTCTACTGTTTGGTGGGGGATTGTAGAGTATCAAGATTACAATCTTCTTCCCATCCACTGTCAGAGTTCCATGTATGAAGCTTGTGCTTTCATTGGTACCCGGATTTTCCAGCTCATCAAACTTCCATTTCCGCTTTATTAGTAGTGCCACTCCTCCTCCCTGTCTCTGTGTCCTTTCTTTTCTTATCACCTGGTACCCCTCTGGAAAGATTGCATCCGAGATCATGCCATTTATTTTAGTTTCCACTATTGCCACTATGTCTGGGTCTGCCTCACTAACTCTTTCTTTTATCTCTTCTGCTTTATTGGCTACCCCATCAGCATTGGTGTACCAAACCTTGAGACTCTTCTTGGAAACTCGGGTGTCAGAGTTCCCCCTTTCACCAGGGGTCTGGGGGGAACTGTGGGGTGTCTGGGGGGCAAGTGGGGGCTGTGGGGGTGAGTGGGGGGGTGCTAGGGGGGTGCCTGGGAGTGCCTGGTAGGCGAATGGGGTCTGGGCATCTAGGGGGGTAGGAAGGGCATAATGGGTCTGAAAGTTAGGGGTCTGAATAGCATAGGGGGGTTGAGAAATAGAGTGAGACTGAGAGTCAGATAGAGGTTGAGAGGTTGGGGGGAAGAGGGATACTGAGGGCGGAGAGCTGAGATGAGAATGGAGCATGGGTGCTGGGAGTGGAAGAGAGGGTATATTAGTTAGGGGGGAATCGAGGGTAGGTGGGGGTTTTGGGGTAGAAGAGGGGAAGAGGGAGATGGGGGAAGGTGTTAGGGGGTCACAAGGTGAGGGGGTTAAATGTGGGCTGGAGGTGCATAGGAGGGGTGAGGGTTGGGTGGGGTTTGGGGGTGAGTGGAAGAGGGGTGCAGTGGAAGCTGGGATGGAGTAGATGGAATTGAAGTCAATGGGGTAGAAGGGGCAGGGGAGTGGGAAGGGGTATTTGGGGAGGGGGGATGGGAAGGTGGGTTTGGGGAGGGCATGGCTTGACCCACTGGGGTCGCTGACAAGTGTGATGTAGCAGGGGCAGGGGAATCGTTGTGGAGGTGCAAATGTGGAAGGGACAGGGGGGTTGTGGGAGGCTGAGGCAGGGGGGATGTATAGGAGGGCTGAGTTGGGGAGGATGCGACCTGGGAGGTGACCTGGGAGGTGCCCTGGGAGGTGACCTGGGATGTGACCTGGGAGGTGAGACTATTTCGGTGTCGTTGTTGCCATCTATTTTTGTGGGCTGTTTGCTCATCTTTCGTCATAAACCTCTCTATAAACACATTGTAATGGGTTTCACTTCCTCTGAGTAAATGCTTGCTCCTCATTATGTACTCCACTGCCTCCTCATTGGAGAATTGCACCAGAACAGGTCTATTCTTGGTACAATTGTAAGGTCCAACCCGTCGATTGATATCCACCTCGCGTTCTGCCATCTCTGCTCCAATACACCTCAATATCTCGTGCAATTCGTATTTTTCTGTTTCTATTCTCTCTTGTCTTGTTGGTGCCCTAGATTCGAATAATCCATGTATTATAATAGACCGTCTCCTCAGTAATTCATTGTCATGCTGGTAGCCTGTCCCCTGGGGATTCCCCATCCCAACCGCAGTCACTAACCCATCCCCCATTACTCCTCTCTCCTTAGCCATGCTGCTAATCCTTCCTAATTCGTTTGTGATACGAGCACATTCCCTCTCCCAGTCCTCTCTTCCCTTCCTAATCTCTTCCTGAACATAGAGCATAAATTCTTGTTTCTGCCTCTCTACCGCATCCTGTATTTGCTGAAATACCTCACTTTTAATCCCCTGGATTAGATCCTCCAACCAATCACTCCTTCTCTCTACAAATTTCCCTATTAATTTGTCTATAAATCTGTCCTCCTCCTCATCCCTGCTGGTGATTGACCTTGAACCCCTTCTAGTCATTGCAGTAACAATCTAGCCAAAAAGGCGCTCCTCAATACCTTGCACAATCTGCCAACACAATAGGTGAGTGAATCTCCAATCGTCGTCCCACGTGGTGATAGAAGGGTTGCTGCGAGGTGAGGTCACGCGGTCAGAGGTCGGTGATGTCTGCTGCTTCCACACTGCACAGTATTTCCTCACTATTTTGAATTACGCTAATTAAACTGTTTTTCTTCACTACCTTATGGCTCTGGTCAAAACCCAAGGTTTTTTCATTCACTTGTACATTCACTTATAGTCTTTTTCACTTCGAAGTTGCCTGATTACCCCTCCCACTCCACTAGTGACCCAGGAGCTCCCAACCCACGTCTACCCAACACGATGGTCACAAGACATGTGTGTGTGTGTGTGTGTGTGTGTGTGTGTGTGTGTGTGTGTGTGTGTGTGTGTGTGTGTGTGTGTGTGTGTGTGTGTGTGTGTGTGTGTGTGTGATTCCTGTGTGAGAATGCGTTTTGTGTGTCAGAATGTGTGTGTGTATGTGTGTGTGTGTGTGTGTGTGATTCCTGTGTGAGAATGCGTTTTGTGTGTCAGAATGTGTGTGTGTATGTGTGTGTGTGTGTGTGTGTGTGTGTGTGTGTGTGTGTGTGTGTGTGTGTGTGTGTGTGTGTGTGTGTGTGTGTGTGTGTGTGTGTGTGTGTGTGTGTGTGTGTGTGTGTGTGTGTGTGTGTGTGTGTGATTCCTGTGTGAGAATGCGTTTTGTGTGTGAGAATGTGTGTGTGTGTGTGTGTGTCAGAATGTGTGTGTGTGTGTGTGTGAGAATGTGTGTGTGTGTGTGTCAGAATGTGTATGTGTGTGTGTGTTTGTGTGTGTGTGTGTCTTTGTGGTAGACTCATGATCACCGATCATCCCACCAGACTCCATCATATTCTCTCAGCCCGAAGCTGTGCACCATGGTATGTTGAACAAATATATTCCTCCTCTTCCTCTCCATCATCATCAATCTCTTCCACTACCTCCTTCATCTCTTGATCCACTTGATCTTCCAACGCCTGATCCGCTTCATCCTCCACATCCTCCAAACCTCCCTCCTCCATCTCATCCAACGCCTTCCTCTTTTTAATAATAATACCATTGTTATAAATATAATAATTTTTGTACTAATTGTGCCAAATTTTTTTATGTATGGTTTGTTGTGGAAGATAAGCTATCACTTTAGTTATTTGATAATCGGGTAAAAGTTGTAATTTAAATTTTGCAAGTCTTAGTATTGATATAATCTTTTTATTTTCTTTAATCATAGTAAATTTTTGCAATAACTCACAATGCATATGCCATGCAGTGGATAATGATATATGTTTTCTTTCTGACCAATTTTTATCTTTTTCAAAATATCTAATAAGATGATCAATGATAAGCTCATCATATTTAATTACATCATCAATACAAATGTACATATCAATAGTTTTAAGAGTTTTTTTATTTGCTTTTAATGCTTTTTGATAATTTATACAATTATTAATAATATACTCCCTAATGAACTTTGTTTTAAACTTTGGGTAATATCTCTTACCCCATCTAAAAGAAACAACATTAAATACACAACCTCGTTGATAAAAAGTATCATTTTGTTTTTTTCTAATTTAAAAGGGGAATGAGTTCTAGAATAAACTGAAAGTGAAAAATCCTGATCATCGTCTTCATATACAATATTTTGATTATGAATTTGCGTGAAAAATCTTTCATACCAGACAAATTTATTATCAGCTGTTAGTCCTGACATGTCATAAATTTTATGATATATTAATTGACTTCTGCTAAGATTCTTTGGATAAGTAAAAGTAATATGAGAATCATCGATATTATTATTATAATATAATTTATCAGATATAAATAATTGTCTTGTTAGATTAAATCTCAGGGGAAAATAATATAATTCAGGTTTTTTTTTAATGTTAAACTTCTCATTATTTATATGTTCGATTTGTATGTTAATTGAAAGTTTATCCTTTTCATTCATCTTTTTTTATACAAAAACATATACACACACAAACTCACACTCAAACACAAAAAACACACACCCAAAACACACATAAAGACACACACACTTACACACACACACACACACAAAGACACACACACACAAAAAGACATAGACACACACACAACGACACACACACACACAAAGACACAAAGACACACACACACAAAGACACAAAGACACACACACACACACAAAGACACACACACACACATACAAAGACACACACACACACACACACACACAAAGACACACACACACACACACACAAAGACACACAACGACACACACACACACACAAAGACACACACAAAGACACACACAAAGACACACACACACAACGACACACACACACACAAAGACACACACACACACAAAGACACACACACACACACAAAGACACACACACACACACACACACACACAAAGACACACACACACACACCTAAAGACACACACACACACACACACACACACACACACACAAAGACACACACACACACACAAAGACACACACACACACACACAAAGACACACAACGACACACACACACACACAAAGACACACACACACAACGACACACACACACACAAAGACACACACAAAGACACACACAAAGACACACAACGACACACACACACACACAAAGACACACACAAAGACACACACAAAGACACACAACGACACACACACACACACAAAGACACACACACACACACAAAGACACACACAAAGACACACACACACACACACAAAGACACACACAAAGACACAAACACACACACAAAGACACACACACACACACAAAGACACACACACAGAGATGGAATCTCCCCTTGGATACTAAAGGAAGGAGCAGAAGAACTGTGCCTCCCGCTCTCCATGGTGTATAACAAATCACTGGCAACAGGGGAACTGCCAGAAATTTGGAAAGCAGCTAACGTAGTCCCGATATACAAGAAAGGGGATAGACAGGAGGCACTGAATTACAGACCAGTGTCCCTAACCTGCATACCATGCAAGTTGATGGAGAAGATTGTGCGAAGAAAGCTAGTGGAACATCTGGAGCGAAAGAACTTTGTAACACAGCATCAACGTGGATTCAGGGATGGCAGGTCCTGCCTCACAGGGTTACTTGAATTCTACGACCAGGCAACAAAAATAAGGCAAGAAAGAGAAGGGTGGGCAGACTGCATATTTTTGGATTGTCAGAAAGCCTTTGACACAGTGCCACACAAGAGGCTAGTGAAAAAACTGGAGATGCAGGCTGGAGTGAAAGGGAAGGTACTCCGTTGGATACAGGAGTTCCTAAGTAACAGGAGACAACGAGTCAGTGTGAGGGGTGAGGTCTCAGATTGGCGAGACGTTACGAGTGGAGTACCGCAGGGGTCAGCCCTTGGACCTATACTGTTTCTGATATATGTAAATGATCTTCCAGAGGGAATAGAATCGTTTCTCTCAATGTTTGCCGATGATGCAAAAATTATGAGGAGGATTGAAACTGAGGACGATAGTAGGAGGCTACAAGATGACCTAGACAGACTGAGTGAATGGTCCAACAAATGGCTATTGAAGTTCAACCCGAGTAAATGCAAAGTAATGAAACTAGGTGGTGGAAATAGTAGGCCAAACACAGGATACAGAATAGGAGATGAAGTACTTAATGAAACGAACAGAGAGAAAGATCTAGGAGTTGATATCACACCAAACCTGTCTCCTGAAGCCCACATAAAAAGAATAACGTCTGCGGCATATGCGAGGCTGGCTAACATCAGAACAGCGTTCAGGAACCTGTGTAAGGAATCATTCAGAATCTTGTACACCACGTATATAAGACCAATCCTGGAGTATGTTGCCCCAGCATGGAGCCCGTACCTTGTCAAGCACAAGACGAAGCTGGAAAAAGTCCAAAGGTATGCCACTAGACTAGTCCCAGAACTAAGAGGCATGAGTTACGAGGAAAGGCTGCGGGAAATGCACCTTACGACACTGGAAGACAGAGAAGTAAGGGGAGACATGATCACAACCTACAAAATCCTCAGAGGAATCGACCGGGTAAACAAGGATAAACTATTCAACACTGGTGGGACGCGAACAAGGGGACACAGGTGGAAACTGAGTACTCACATGAGCCACAGAGACGTTAGAAGGAACTTTTTCAGTGTCAGAGTAGTTTACGGATGGAATGCATTAGGCAGTGATGTGGTGGAGGCTGACTCCATACACAGTTTTAAATGTAGATATGATAGAGCCCAGTAGGCTCAGGAATCTGTACACCAGTTGATTGACAGTTGAGAGGCGGGACCAAAGAGCCAAAGCTCAACCCCCGCAAGCACAAATAGGTGAGTACAAATAGGTGAGTACACACACACAAAGACACACACACACACACAAAGACACACACAAAGACACACACACACACAAAGACACACACACACACACACACAAAGACACACACACACACACAAAGACACACACACACACACACAAAGACACACACACACACAAAGACACACACACACACACACAAAGACACACACAGAGACACACACACACACAAAGACACACACACACACAAAGACACACACACACACACAAAGACACAAAGACACACACACACACACAAAGACACACACACACACACACAAAGACACATACACACACACACAAAGACACACACACACACAAAAAGACAAACACACACACAAAGACACAAAGACACACACAAAGACACACACACACAACGACACACACACACACAAAGACACACACACACAACGACACACACACACACACACAACGACACACACACACACAACGACACACACACACACAACGACACACACACACACACACAAAGACACACACACACACACAAAAACACACACACATACACACACAAAGACACACACACACACACAAAGACACACACACACACACACACACAAAGACACACACACACAAAGACACACACACACACACAAAGACACACACACACACACACACACAAAGACACACACACACAAAGACACACACACACAAAGACACACATACACACAACGACACAAAGACACACACACACACACACACACACACACACACACACACACACACACACACACACCTGTGTCCTGCAGCACATATCAAGCGGATAACATCAGCGGCATATGCCAAGCTGGCCAACATACGAACGGCATTCAGAAACTTGTGTAAAGAATCATTCAGAACTTTGTATACCACATATGTCAGGCCAATCCTGGAGTATGCAGCCCCAGCATGGAGTCCATATCTAGTCAAGGATAAGACTAAACTGGAAAAGGTTCAAAGGTTTGCCACCAGACTAGTACCCGAGCTGAGAGGTATGAGCTACGAGGAGAGACTACTGGAATTAAACCTCACTTCGCTGGAAGACAGAAGAGTTAGGGGGGACATGATCACCACATTCAAGATTCTGAAGGGGATTGATAGGGTAGATAAAGACAGTCTATTTAACACAAGGGGACACAGGTGGAAACTGAGTGCCCAAATGAGCCTCAGAGATATTAGAAAGAACTTTTTTAGTGTCAGAGTGGTTGACAAATGGAATGCATTAGGGGGTGATGTGGTGGAGGCTGACTCCATACACAGTTTCAAGTGAAGATATGACAGAGCCTGATAGGCTCAGGAATCTGTACACCTGTTGATTGACGGTTGAGAGGCGGGACCAAAGAGCCAGAGCTCAACCCCCGCAAACACAACTAGGTGAGTACAACTAGGTGAGTACACACACACACACACACCCACACACCCACAGACACAGGAATCCCAAAAGTTCACCAAAACTCTTATTATATTCACTTTACATTTTTTTTCTTAAACTAGTTGGGAGAGGTACAGTCTTTGATATGATTGGGAACGGCATTCAACATTTTAAGACCCTTGATTTGAAGAGCAGCATTTCTGGTTTGATTAAGTCGAACTCTTGGGAACCGAATGATATCTAGGGGCAGTGTAACAGCACATCATTCTTTTTTTTTTTTATTAGATATGGTATCTCACCCATAAAAAATATTTTGTGGAAAAAAATGGGGTTGACCACCAGCCCGTGGTCAGTGGGGACCCTGTGGTGTACCATCAGCTGGTGGTGGACCATTCATTGGCTTATTAGGCAAATCAGATCTTGAATAGTTTGCCAAATAAGACATCAAATTTTATTTATAACTCCAAATTTTGTATTGGTTATTTTTTAAGGCAAGTATAAGGTTAAGGCAAAAAAAATGAAGAGAATCAATTAATTCTTTATGGATTTATATATTTTTCCAAATTTTATTGCAAAATAAAACTTATAAACATTTCTATATAATATAAAATTTTTGATGTTTAAGTTTTGTTAATTTTATAAACATAATTTTATTTATCACAGATATTAAATATATAATATTATTAATTTTATGTATAATTTTTTATTTATATTTAAAATAAAAAAAACAAAATATACATTTTGATTAAAATATTCATAGTTACTTTATAATTTGAGATAAAATTAAAGAAAACAGAAATAATATTTTCCCCTTTATAGTTAAATTCGATATTTTATATAAAAATAAAACAAACAAAAAGTCACTCAAAGTCATTTTATATATTATTTATTTATTTTATAAACATTTATTTTAAATAAAATTAAAAAAACTGAAAAAATATATATATATTTTCTTTTTATTAAACAAATATTTCATCACTACTTTCATAATCACTACTTCCATATTCTTTGTAGTCGTTACTTGCCTCTGTATCATAATTATAATCTATATTATCACTATTTTCATCATTAATCCATTTGAAGAACGAACAATACATGCCAACTTCAAAATCCCTAAATACAAAATAATAATAATGACTTACAAATGCTAACAACATTACGGGAGTAATAACTTTGCGAATACCAATTTGGATATAATAATATTCATCGAATAATTTAAACCAAGAAGTTGGTAAAATGTTTCCATAAACATCTAAAAATTGCACTTGAATACAACATTTTTCCTGATCATAAAGAATATTCATTGAACCTCGTTCTTTGAAACATCGAAATTTTAAATTTGATATAACAATATGATATTGATTATTTTCCTTATTTGTTATGTTTAAAAAGTATGGTTAATCTCCATATATAAAATGAACTGCATCTTCAATTTTTGATTGTAACATCTCCTTAGGTTTGAAGCTTTTCTTCAGAACAGATAAAATATAATTCCATCGGTAATTTTCATTACAAAAACATTTCCCATATAAATTACATAAGGGATACTCATCATCACTTAATGCACAATAGAGATAGTAGGCAGCCGTTGCTACAAAATTATTACTTTTGCTTATACTCTGAAATAACTCACGTCCTGTATTATCAAAATATTGAACTGAGGGAGGATTGTTTGAAACAATTTTTAGTGATCCAGTATAGTAAGACGAAGGTATACCATCTCCTATTATTTCTTTCCTACATCCATTACAAAATTTCACGCTTAAGATTCTCAAAACCATAACGGACTTTTCCGGTGTTGGTGTGTGTACTGACAAAGACCATATCGGGTGTTTTAAATTGTCTCTCCCAAATATTCTTTCAAGAAAAGTGGTTACATTTCCTACTGTAAAAAAGGAAAATTTGAATTTTTGTTTAGTCATTTGTTCAAAATAATCCATTCGAAAATTTGTATTACAGAGACATTTAAAGCCATAATTTTCAAAACAAGTTGTAACGTTATCATATAACATTATTTTTTCTGTGAGGATTTGTATTTTGAAGACATATATTCTTCCACGAGCTGAGTAATTTTATGTGTTGGATACAACTCGTAATATCCGTTTATGTAATGGCTCATCTTTTTTAATATCAGGGAAAAAGAAAATTGGAATATTAATAAATAAAATGTTAATTTTACCACTCCCACTCCCATTTTCTAAGAACTGTGCAACATTATTTATATTAGGAGAGTAATCACAGACTGAATGGGAATCCAATTTCATAATAAATTTCCTTTTCAATTTTATGAGTAAGTATTGTACGAATAATTGTAAGTCTTCTACACTATTATTTTCAAAGGTAACATCATCATCATTCTTATCAACATTATTAATATTATGATGATGATAGTTGGTTAGCACAATTGTTCCTAAAGGTAAAGCAGGAGGATAAAAGTGTAATTTTTTGAAATAAGATAATGGGATTTCTATACTACCATCTGAGTTACATGCAAACATTATTTAGTTTTGTTTTTAATATTGAGTGAATTCATAAATCGATTAAAAAAAATTTCGGTATTTTCGTAATCAATCAAATCAGTCTTGGATACAAATTTTGCCTTTAAAATTACCTTTGCACATCCACGTTCAATATCTTCAAAATTTGAACATGGATATGTTCCTTTATGTATTTCAATATTATTTTTATTAATCTTACACTTCATCCAAATAGATAATTCTTGTTTTTCCTCATCAAAATGGGGATCCGGACACGCTGTACACGGAAAATGTTTATTGTCATGTAAGTTAGTATACATAGGACCGCAGTCACATAGACCATTAGAATAACCTGGAGCTGTAATTACACCAGATGGTAAATGTACCAGACAAGGATCGCGGGAACAGGCTGAACGTGAGATATCTGGATTAGAAATATATCCAGGGGAACATCGACATATATATTTTTCTTGTTCTTTTAATGGTATAAAAAAGTCTTGGGGGGTCATTTGAGTAAGGTTCACTACTTCATCCTGCCCATTGGTAATTTTAACCAAAGTTCCTCCTGGTTCACATGCAGTTAATCTATTTGTAGTTGCGTTATAAAGACCTGGTAGGTAGGATTTACACTTCCATCGATCTTCTTCAATTGAATACTGTAGAAAACCCCATACTGGGTAACAAAATTTTTCTTCTGGTTGTTTCCAAAGACAGTATGTGCATCCTGGTTTGAGGATTCTACCTCCATAATAAAATTTTATATTGTTAGTAGAATATGATATAGGTATTACGACCTTTTCTAAATAACGTCCACATTTACGGCCCCCAAGTTTTTGACAAATTTGATTGTCATGCGACTGAGAACTATCTACTTTTAAAATCATTCCCTTACATTTATTGATTTTAATGTCATTATTATTATCATATTCATTATAATTTAGCCAACCTTGTAGATCAATAAATTCATGTCTTTCTTCAAATGCAATTTCTTCAGCTTCAAGTCCCTCTTTAATACTTTGACGTAAAAAACTATGAATGTAAAAACGATCAGTAATATAAAGAAAATTAAAATATATAAAATAAATTATGAAAATAATAACCGGAATTTGAAGAAAATACTGGTATGTCGAAGAAATCATTTTTGGTTTTTATTTACGAGAAAATTTAGGAGTTTCTCAGTTGAAACTTTTTTATTACAATTTGTGGAATAACAGTGAAAACGATGACTATGAATATAAAGTCTACCTGAAGGTGTACGAGATTTACCACGAACTTCATGAAAAGGACAAAAAATATTACATTGCCATTTTTGGTTCATTGCTAAGAGTTCATTATATGGCTCCTTACATAATAATTCAGCACATTTTTGTGTAATTATCTCTGTTTTTTTTTTTTTTAAATTGTTCAATTTTTGGTTGATGCAGCGATCGTTTTAAAACCAACCTAGGACGACTAATTACATTTCTTCCTCCTCCTCCTAAATTATTATTATTATTATTATTATTATTATTATTATTTTTATTATTATTATTATTATTATTATTAATTATTTCAAAAATATTATTTCTAGTGGATAAGTGTCCCTGTTTAATTTCATTGATACTAGTAAATTCTATTGAAGTCTCAATACATCGATATATGAATGAAACACTCGCCATATTGGTACATGATCCTTATTACTAAACAATAGAGAGAGAGAAAAGCTTACAAGATAAAATAAAGGATATTGTAGAATCAGAGAACCTAAGATATATATATAACTGTACTGTCAGAAGTAAAATATTTTTTAAAGAAAACTAGTTAATTTTCTCACGGGACACACATATTCAAAGTAAGTTATCGTGCAAATATGATCGGCGCACGACACTGAATTCTGCCAGGCCAACTACAACAGTATTTTCTTCAAATTCTTGTTACCAATTTTCATATTTTTTTTTAATATTCTATAATTTTCTTTATATTGCTGATCCTTTGTACATACATAAGTCTTTTAAGAGGGACTGGAAGCTGAATCCTCCTATTATTATTATTGAAACTTGACATAATGGCTGACGAGCCTTATTACCAAAAGAGAGTAAGAGAAAAGTTTACAGATATTATAAAGTATAATGAAGAATCAGTGAACTTAATTATAGCTGTACCATCAGAAGTAAAACAATCTGAAAAGCTGTTAAATTCTTGGGTATTATATTTACCTAATCTCCAAAATGTTGAGGTAAAGAGAGGAAATTGTAATAAGTGTTGGTACCAAAGTGAGAATAAAAAAACACTCATTATTTTTAGGTCACCTTTCGAAATAATTATTAAGCAAAATGATATAAAAGTTAGCTCTTCGTTTCTTATGAAAGATGTATTATTATTATTAGTAGAAGCTATTCAAAAAGAAAAGAGAAATATCCATGTATATTGGGATTAATTAATAACAAATATGATAAATTTATATAAATTTTTTATAAACATGAAATTTAATTTAAATTTCAAATAACATTAAGTATTATATCAAATTTTGGAATATAAAAACCATTAACTAATTTCAAATATATTTCATTGGAAAATATTTCACATTCATTATTATAGAATAAATTTAGAATATTGTTATATGTTACATTTGAATTTTTATGTTTATTTATAATATCCCAAACTTTTAAAATATGAAATTCCGTCTTATCAATATATAACGGATCTATTTGTAGATAAAAATCAATTTCTTCAGTATTTTCGAGGAATTCACTCATTTTTTTAATATTTATTAAAAAAGACATGATCATTCAGTGCTATTCCAAGAAGTACAACTTCAACTAAATTAATGTGAAACATCAACCTCTTCAGGCTTGTGAACCTCGTAACTGACTTAAACCACTCTCCTGACTGATCATCATTAGTTATAATATAAAAAAAACACTGCCTAAAATAACAGAAGTTAGCACAAACAAACAAGAGATATTTAAATCCAATAAGGGGAACAAACTTAAACTAAAATTTCAAATGATGATATTAACATTCAGTGATTATTTAAGACAACAGCTAGCTCTAGTAGCCAATGTGATGAACCAATTGGCTTATAATGTCAGGTGTGAATAATTTCCTATAAAAATTTGTAAAAATACACTTATATATGTCGATTGAAAAATTTGCTTTAAGGTTGTTAGAGAGGTTCAAAACCTCTTTATCCTCATAGGATGGGATAATCTTAAATATTTTGGCTAAGTTAACATTAGGGATAATATATAAAATTCTTTTGAAAATTTAAAAAAAATCATGTGATGATCCCAAAAATATCCTTACATTGGCAAAAGTAACAGTACTTTGCTTGGCTTGAAACTCAAAGTGCATATCTTTCGTTTCAAAAGGGTCAAAGGTTAAAAAATAGTTACATTTATTTTGACATGGCTTACTCCTTAAAATCCTTTCTTCAGGAGTCCTGAGAACGGTTGGTAGAGTGATACACAGCCTATCAGGTGGTTCCAGTTCCTTAATTGCTTCGCCATATCTCTGGGCATCTTCTTTTCTTATTTTTTTTGTGTAGAAAGATAGGTCGACATAAATGACGACGGCGAGGGCGGCGTTGAGGAACTTTTGTCATCTACAAACGAAATGAAACAAATAAATAACTAAGTTGTGTGTTTGTTAGTCATTATTTTTTTGGGGATTGAAGGGGCTGGGCCAGGTTAAGTCTTAGGAGAATAAGGAGGAGAAGGAGGAGGAGGAGGAGGAGGATGGGAAGGAGGAGGAGAAGGACGAGAAGGAGGGGGAGAAGGAGGAGGAGAAGGAGGAGGAGGAAGAGGAGGAGGAAGAGGAGGAGGAGGAGAAGGAGAAGAAGGAGGAGAAGGAGGAGGAGAAGGAGGAGGGGATTGGGAACTTTTAAGAGTCATAGAAATTGTACTGGAAAATTTATCTAGAGAACTAATTGGAGGAGGAGGAGGAGAATGAGAATGAGATGGTGGGTGTGTTGAGGCAAGGAAGGAAGATTGATCTAGAGAAATTAGAGGAGGAGAGTAAGTAGGAGTCCAATTAAAATCTTCATCCGGCATTTTTTTTCCATATTTTCAGTTTCCAGTAACTCGGAAAAGGACATGCTTCTTTTCCTTGTATCCTGAATTTCAGAATCTGGATCTATGAACAAAAATAAACAATAAATAAATAACCAGCTATGGCTAGGAAAATCTTTTGCTCTGATTTTTCATTTTATAGCCACCACATCTGTCCTGAGTTTCGGACAAGGAACTCGGCAGTTATACACTTGAATTGATCCTATGAAGTATGTATGATCATCACCATTCTGTATCGTAAAGACTACAAAGACTATGGCTAATAATATCTTTATCTCTGGGAATGGCTTCCAGGGTCACGGCACCTTAAAACAGAAAAGACTTGCAACTCACCTTTTACTTTACTGGAGAAATCTCTTGCTAAACCCTTAGAGAGGTGATTTATAGTAGGGACCCCATGGTCCATACTGTTGGGTGTAGCAGGGACACACTGATGTGTGTGGAACCTCGAGTCCTTTAATATTTATACCCTGACAGGATGGGACTCTCCCGGATGGAGGCAGGGGGGTGGGAGAACTCCGTTGAGACCACTAGAACGCACAACACCACCCTGACACATCGAAATAATACTCTTACCTTTTAAAAAAATGAATACAATTTCACGAAAGACATTTCTTCTTGTTTTGTTATCAGTACGAGTAATAGTTAGTCACAATCCCCATTTATATACTGAATGTGCAGTCAACGAAAATGGAAAAAGATTAACAATATTTGAAGATTCAATTAAATTTTGGTTTATAAGAAATAACCTCAATTTTATAATATCTATTTATTACGATAGAAATTTTAATGAATTATTAGGATATAATAATACAGAACAACATAAATGGTTAAATGCAGAGTTAAAATTTGGGAATGTTTCACAACTATTTATATTAAATAAATTTCAATTACCAGTGAAAAGACGACTGAATCAAAACACAACAAGTAAATTAATAGGAAGATTTGTAATATTTAGCCATATCAATATTCTTCTAGGTTGCCCTCAAGGCTGGCCATACAGAAAATTATCATCATCAATGAAATATGATTTACAAATTGATGCCTCAGGTATCGAAGAAGAATATCTTATTCTGACGCCCTTAGCAGATACCTATGTTAAGTTTTTAATAGATGGTCAAAGAAAGACACTATGTTTGGATCACAGTCATTCACAAATAAAGGTTGTGAATAATGTTAATAAATTATCAGAAAAGTGTGATACCTTAAATAGAATGTCGTCTGTTGTTATCAAATTTGTGTACGATGAGAATAATATTAAAATATAGGATGAACAAGATAGCATTCTTGACAATATAACAACATATAATAATAAGACTCGTCCTATACTTAAAGTTCTTCGAGAAGATTTAAATGGGACACTCTATATAGCACAGTGTATTGGTAATTGTAGAAAAAGTATTAATTCGCATGCTATTACCTATATGCATCAATATTTGTTTGTTTTGAGTATAATAATAATTATAATTTCAGTAAGTTTATTAATTATTCAATTATATTATATTACATGTGTCAAAAGTAAAAAAAAAAAAAAAAAGGCAGGAAGAAATAGGAGAGTATATTTCATACGAACTTCCCGAACCACTTTAAAATAAATTTATGTTAATAAACATCAACATCCCATCAAAAACTTAAACTATTTCTTTATCAATGTCTAATGTATCAAAAAATGCCCCAAACCCAAAACCCAAAACAACCATTGGAATTTAAAACACAATTCTTGAGATAATCCAACATGATTTGATTGATGTGTATAGTTAATCTGGTATACTAATAACGGTGTTTCCTCTTGGAAAAGAAACGATCTAGTACTACTTACTATCGGATATATATAGCAAATATCTTCATTTTTACTAAAAGTTCGGCTTGAAATGAAAGAATTCAACAATGTTAAGTTAATAGGAAGTGCACACTGGTTGTTTTCTACTTTACGTATTTCTACTCTACTTATTCCTTTAAAGAGTAGAATTTCTTTAGTATGTGGAATACCAGGATTCAAATGACAAATTATTCTTCCCTCTAATGTTTCCAAAGGGTTATTTTATTTAATCTTAACCGTGGTCATTTTACATTCATATATTTTACATCCTATATAGTATTTATTAGGATCAGGAAAAGTTTCGTATAATAAGCGTCCCTCTGTTTCTTCATTTATATCTACATTTATAGTTAATTTTGGATATAAGAAATAAGAGTATGTATAACATGCACCACATGTTATTGAAAATGAAATATTATAAACAGTTGGGATCATTACTATTTCTTTAAATAATTTTGTTTTTGATTGTTGATGTCTTGTTTGCCATGTAGGATGGAATGGGTCATTTATAAATGTCATGTATGGAGTTTTAATAGATAATGGAGCCCATGGAATTATAGAATGAGCAAAACAAACAGTAGTAATTTTTCTTACGGTCCATATTAATAATAATAATAATAATTGATTCCAATCCATTACCATAATTTATAGGATTAATGACTTTGATTTTCTTGGTCGCACACTTCTTTATATATATATATATTTTGGGAGGATATTGCTCCTGTTTATTATGCAAATCGAACCTTGAATAGTTGGCTTTATTGATGTGTGTTATTAAACCAAACCAACCTTATACCCCAAAAACGGAAAACAGCAAGTAATTATTAATTATTATTATATACGTTTATGTTTTGGGGGCTTTGATGTTCTGCCTGGTTGGCACTGATGATAACATAGCTAATTCTACCTGTTAACAGGTAGTGGATTTTTTTTTATATTTATTCATTATAAAAGGATATAGATATTTTTTATTAGGTAAGATTACAATTATGATTTCAATCCATACCCCTAAAATGAAACTTGCCAGCTACATAATTGGTCAAGCAAGAGGATCAGCTGCCATTTGTGGAGAATATGCCTCTGCTACATTAGGCGTGTTGAACAATTATAAAGATATTAAAATATATTGCCTCATTGGGAAGGACTGGCTTGTTGATAAACTTTCAAACTTCATTCCCATCGAATATTCAGGTTATACACTTGTAAAGAATGAAAAAACAAAAAAAGGAGGGTTCATAGCAATCGCTGAATTAATACATCCGGAAGATGTACCAGTATTGATATACTTTATTGAGTCTCCGTCAATACGAGTATTGCTACCTAAAAACTACATTACCTGGAAAGAACAAATTACATCAAAGTTCACAGTTGCAAATGGTACCCTCGACAATGGAGAACCTCCCAACTTTTCCGATATTGTTGGGAGATTTTATGAAAAAGTAATAAAATCTATGGATACTGATGCCGAAAGATGTGGAATTTTTCCTTCATTTAAAACAGATCAAAAAGTTTGTAAATTGTATCCAGTAGATCTAAGGTTGACATTTATTCATCCCCGTTTTTAAATTAAAAGGAAACGAAAAATCTGTGAGTGGTTTAATGAAGATGAGTATAATATTCCATTTCTTTCAATATTCGAAAGGTTAAAAATACCTGACCTTTGTAATGCTTCTTCTACGACATTACATGAAAGGGAAGGTACTGCAAAGAGGACTATAAAATGTAAATTACAAGGCAAGAAAATTCCCATTGGTCTCTGTGTACCTTCGCTGATATTATACAAATTTGGTTATAAAAGGGCTGAAATATTGAAAGAGCCTATAACCTTAGGCGTAATGGCTTTAGGAACCAGTAATCAGAATATGGACGAAAAAACTTATGTCATGGGAGCCTTAAAGAAAAGATGGAGATGTACTCGCAGGAGGAGTGGGCAAATAAATAAGTATCCACAGTGTGTAAAGTGTTATGAGCCAGTTGGTCTCGTATATGAGTCTCAGATATTTGATAGATTCAGTCATAACCTAATTGATGGTTATATAATATCAAATAATGATGACCAATACTTATTCAGCCCATATGTCTGTCTTGGGTTACTGACTCGAAATATCAAAATCCTTCCTGTCATATATACTCATTTGCTATTCCCCAGAGGAAACGTTTTTGTAATTCAGAAGTCTGATGTAATCTGGTGTGTTCTCGGAAATTGCAAAGTGGCTCCTCCAAATACTATAGTTAATTGTATGAATGACCTCTAATTTTTTATAGGCTTTAGGGGACGTCGCACTTGACCTACAACTTTCATGTTTGTTTAAGTTCTATACCAAAAACTGCCTTGTAAGGCGATATGCCAATTCCACGTGAATATGCTGTGTTTTTGGTGAATTACACAAAGGGAAGTCCAGCTGACCAATCTCGCATTTGATTTTCACACATCCAACTGCCAAGCATTTTGATTACATCCCCATTCGCACGTTCAATGCTCCCTTGGCTCTGTGGATGACGAGGTTTGCTATTAATGAGGAGCATGTTGGGCCACATTTCGTTTTTTAGCTCTTGAATGACCTCTGCCACAAATTCACGGCCGTTATCGCTCTGTAAAATTCGTGGGGCTCCCAAGAGAGCAAATATATCGAGTAAGTGGCGTGCCACTTCAATCGCCCGTTTACTGCGAAGAGCTCGTAAAACCGAAAACTTTGTTAAATGATCCTGATAATGTAAAATATATTTATACACACATCCTCCTTCTTTTTGCATATTTATTAAGTCCATTTGTCCTCGCTCCGCAAAACTGGTCGATACAATGGGCCGTATTACCCTTTTTTTCGTCGAGGAAGTCGTTTCAAATTGCATATGTGGCAGAGTGAAATAAAGAGTTTCACCGATTGTTGAGTGACGTTAGCGATAGTTTTACTTGCTTCAAAATAAGTTCTTTTTTCTCCTCCGTGACAAACTGCTCTGTGTGCATCATAAATCGTATCATACAATTGCCCTTGATGTATGAAACGACGACACATCCGGCCAGGATCAGCTGTTGTTCCTGTTGTTGTTGTTGTTGTTGTTGTTACAGCCGTAGTAGAATGACGATTGTCACTGGTCAGTTTACGCTTGGTCCCCCGCTTCATTCTTCGTTCAGTTTCGTCGATGGTTACTAAGACGTCATCCCCAAATAGATTTTTGACATCATATCGAGACAATAGATCATATTCATGAGATGTCTTTGTAGTCAGTTTCAATTTAGCATTTTTGACTTCCTCAATATATTGTGATAATTTTTCTTGAGTGAAAATTTTCCGGCTCCCATGCCCACCTTTTTCCAACATTTGGCTAATTTTTAATTCAAATTCCATTTTTTGTATCACCTCTTCTTCTCTCTCACACCCTTCATTAACTTTTTGTCCCAAAGGTAAAGACGTGGATGATGAAGGTAATGGTTCTTCATCAACACTAGTATTGTTATTATCACTTCTTTCTTGTTGTTTCTGTCCACATGTTAATGGAGAGGAAATTGTAGGTGTGTCCTCCATGCGGGAGCAAAATCGACTGACTCTGATATTAACCCTCACACGCTGAATATTTTATATTGACCAATCACTGGCAGGCTTTCTTGGTTAAGCTGGCAGTTTACAGTTTGTGCTTATTTGACTAAATTATTCCTGTAAGACAACACAAACATTGTTGTTACATTCTAGGTCAATTATTTCAAGTTTCAGTTAAAATGTCAGTGTCATCAATATCTAGCAAAATTAGTATAATACTTTGCCTAATGGGCAGAGTGCACTTATTGTATGTGGAAAACCAAAAAAAAACAAAAAAACAAGGAACTGGACTAAAATTTAATTTATTGACTATCATCAATTCAATGTGTGTGTTGCGGGTTACAAACAAAAAATCAGTGTAGCATCATACCCTCCCTGAGAGAGTGAAATATCATCAGTTCAATGTGTGTTGCTGGTTACGAACCAAAAAAATTCAGTGTAGCATCATACCCTCCCTGAAAGGGTGAAGGGAGGTGTTAAATTGTTTGGGGAAGTTGGTTGACGGTTAGCCAATTTCCTTAACTCTCAAAACTTAGCTGATGTTCTTCTTTATGTTAACGACCACTTGTATATCTTCCTTAAGTATGTTAACTATAGCCTAAAGTGCATCCTGCTGCCATTTTAGGTATTGTGATATATCCTGCACTTTGTCAACAACCAGTCCATACCGTTGGGCTCGCGGAAAACTACCAGGCTTTATAGACTGAGCCATTAGTTCATTCAAACATCCCTTGAGGTCCTGCAGCTGCATATACAAGTTTTCTAATCGCAGTCGAATCTGATCCTCTGTTTTTTCTAGTGGTAAAGTTTTTTTTCCTTTCAACCTCTTGTGCTGACACCAATTTTAGAACTCGGCGCAATATATTTGTCTGTTTCAACTTAAAATTCTGAATGGTAACTTTAATTGTCGTCTGCATACAACTTAATTGTTTTATATCATCCATGATATTCTTCATACTATTATGAAGTTTATTGTCATATTCTTCTTGATACTTGAACTGTTTCTGTAATTCCTGAAATCCCACTTTTACAACAGGTATCAATTTCTTTGGGTCAGGATTTTTTCGCTTGCCCAGTTCCCACAATGCTGGATCAATTCCTATAAACAATAAATAATTTATTTTAATTTTTAATTCCACAAATGTAGGTACAATAAAAAAAATACCCCGTAATATCTTCACTTTTGTCATTATGTCACGATAAGTAGATGGATTGGTCATATCAAAATCATTTACCTCTTTGCGGTGTATCAAGATATTTCTTCATTTGTTGTTCAGTTAAAGTCAACATTGGAATAATCTGTTCAATAAACAAATTCTGAAACAGAAAAAGTAGGCATTTTTGTCTCTGTCTGGCTATCTGCCTGCCTGTCTGTCAATAAATGTTCCATTAATAATGTCCCTTTTAAGCTAATTTGATTATTTAAGCCAACCTGATATCAAATCCTATGAAATAGATTGGTGCAAGCTATAATAAGGCTTAGCTTACCTTAAAAATTGGATTGTATGATGCTCTTAACATATGACTAAAGGTGTCAGTGGTAGATGCACGTTGAATCTCTCCTAGAAGGTATATATATATAATATAGAGCAGTTTGCATAATACCATACTTGAAATCATCTTTTATGATATTAATTATTATTAGGGAAAACATTATAAAATCTTTAAATTCTTTTACCATTAGGAAAAACTTGCTGAATGTAAAATCTGAAGTTCGTTTTGTTTGGTACTTCAGCAGCAAAAATTTCATTAACAACAACTTCATTACCTCCGAATAATATACTCAATGCTGAAATAACTTCCTGTTTGTAGGCCCTGGAAGAATAAAAAAAAAAATAAAAAAAACATTTTTTAATGTTCCCGGATCCTAGTCATATTTTACACTGAAAAATTATTAGAATATTATACAAGTATATGATTATTAATTACTTACTCCACTTCTGAAAGGCCCCTTCCATTTATAATTTGCACAATACCATCTTCATTACGATAATTGGGAATTTTTGTATAGCAAACTACTTTGAAACGACAATATGGATTTTCAGATGTGAACTCTACAGGTGACATATTGGACGAATAATAACCTGGAATAAAATTCATAAAATTATACTTTATTTTAATTATATACATTTTACAATATTATAAACAACTAGTCAAATCTACTAAGTTTTCCATAATGGTTTACTCACTACCTCATCAAAAAAAAAAAAACTCCACATATTTACCTTTACCAAACCCCCAAAAAGCATGAAGTTGATTCCACTTTCGCAAGACCTCATCATTTTCATTATTGAAGTAGGAAGGAGCACAGATTGCAATATGTAATGCCATTGATGATGAGCCCGGTTGTTGGTGAAGCATCTGAAACTGATGATTGCCCCTATTTGACTCGACCAGTGAAATAAAAACAATGTTCATCGAATCCTCACACATTATGGTGAAACCATTTAACACACCATCTCACCAAATGACCTACAACAGATCACAATTGCCTTATGTTTGTAAATATATGTTAATTTAACTAGTCAGGGGTATGATGAAAACATTCAATATAACATATCTCTAACTAGTACAAATCAATAAATATCCAGCGGCAGGCCTCCGTTGCAGAAATAGGAAAGCGTCTTTTCTTCACAGAGGTTCGTTTGTCAAATATTATGAAAAAAAAAAAACAAAAAAAAACACAGCAGACAACATTGAGTTAACAACCACACTTCTTTTTGGCAAGACGAAACTTTATAGTTGATCTGGTGGTTTTCAGTCTATGACAAGCAGGCAACCCACAAGCATCATTAACACATGAAGACACATGTGTATGCAAGAGGGTTGAATATAAGATTAACACCGAACAATGTGGATGTCTAGAAACTACTACATGATGACGAACCCGGCGAAACATTAGACAAATCGGGGTACAAGTTTTTTTTTGACATGATGCACTGTGGGCAAATTCATACAGCAACACATCGGTTCCATCGTGGTTAGCAAACCAATCTAATATTTGTAATAAACTTTGAGTATTAATTTCACAATAACGTTGTTTGTTTATATAGTCTCAGGCGTTATATTAACCAACTTTCTCAAAGCCACATTTTCATCATTGGAATGGATATGGTTTTCTATTTTAACAATAATAGACTTGCTAGTTGAAGTAGTATCTTTTTTCTCTTTTATCTTCTTCTCTTCGACTCCCTCACTGATATCGCTAATATCATCCTAGAAAGATTAGATTTCATCACAAATGCACCTGAGACATTATTTATTTATTTATTATAATATAGTGTCCAAAGCTTCATCATGCTTATCATAAAATAACTTTTAGGTACTTACACCACAAGATTCCTTGGATAGCTCCATTACACAGTAGCCCGTATTACTACTGAACAGGATTCTGGCATACTGGTTGACTGGACTGGATACGGAGGCTCTTATATATTGTATCACCGGCATATTGCATGGAACTTAATGTAATGATTCATTTCTCTCTTTGAATTATATTCATTGGTGAATATAAAATAGAAAAGTTGATTCAATGGCGATAACCAAACTTGGTGTTTACATCGGACGATAGTAGCACTGCTTGGGAATCATGTGATATGTTGATATTTTATAAAGAAGATTATGGTTTGGTTATTATGTCCATAATTACATACCTCATATTTTGTAGACTTGTAATTAATGGAAAGAGAGAATGTAAGGTATTTAATTCATTATTTATCAAGTCAAAATATAAATATGATAAGTAAAATAGTAAAAGATAATATATATAAATTTTTATTTTTATATTAAATTATTTATATTCTATATAAAAAAAACATGTTCTATTCCATCCATCAACTAATTAACTAAAAGTCTGAATCTAATGTAAAAAAAACTGTATTGATCTGAATTCATTACACCATATTTTTGATATTCACTTACTTTTTTTTCAAAAAAATTAGTTTTCCCTTCTAATGAGATATTTTCCATAAAGTCAAATGGATTTTCTACATAATAAAGTTTCTTAAAACCGAGTTCAAAGAGAAGTCGGTCAGCCACAAATTCTATATACTTCCCCATTAGATCACAGTTCATACCAATAAGTTTGATTGGCAAGGCATCTGTTAAAAATTCTTGTTGAATCTTCACAGCATTATCAATGATAGAATATACATATTTCTGATCAGGCTTATTAATCAAGTACTTAAATATCAAGCAAGCAAAATCTGTGTGTAACCCTTCATCTCTAGAAATCAGTTCATTACTGAAGGTTAGACCTGGCATTAAACCACGTTTTTTTAACCAAAATATTGCAGCAAATGAACCACTAAAGAAAATACCCTCTACTGCAGCAAAGGCAACAATGCGTTCGGCATATGTTGCCGTTCTATTGGTAATCCACCTTAGAGCCCAATCAGCTTTTTTCTTAACAGCTGGCAGCGTTTCAATAGCATTAAATAATCTGTTCTGCTCCTGTAAATCTTTTATGTATGTATTAATAAGTAAACTGTACATTTCATTGTGAATATTTTCTATGGCAATCTGAAAACCATAAAAACACCTCACTTATGGTATTTGTACTTCTTGGCAGAAACGTTCAACAAGATTTTCATTGACGATACCATCTGATGCGGCAAAAAATGCTAGAACATGTGAAATGAAGTGACGTTCCTCTTCATTAAGTTTCTATTCGCAATCTACAATATCCTTTGACAAGTCTACTTCTTCAACTGTCCAAAATGATGCTAGCGCCTTCTTATACATTTTAAAGATATCATGATTTTTAATTGGGAACAGTGTAAAACGTCCTGGATTTTTAATCAAAAAGGGTTCAATCATCTGAAAAAAATAAATAAATAAATAAATAAAATATTTATTTTAACATTGTGTTCACTATCATAGTATAATAAACGAATGAAATTATTGAATTTTGAGTAAAAAAGAGATTAATTTACTACGTACATGTTCTTCTAAACTAGGTACACATACATATATATATATATATATATATATATATATATATATATATATATATATATATATATATATATATATATACATATACATACACACACATATATATATATATATATATATATATATATATATATATATATATATATATATATATATATATATATATATATATATATATATATATATATATATATATATATATATATATATATATATATACATATACATACACACACACATATATATATATATATATATATATATATATATATATATATATATATATATATATATATATATATATATATATATATATATATATATATACTGTATATATGGTTAGGTAGCCGAAAAAGTTAGGTTAGGTTAGGTTAGGTAGTCGAAAAACAATTAATTCATGAAAACTTGGCTTATTAGGCAAATCAGGTCTTGTATAGTAGGCTGAGTGCTTTTCTTTATTTTCGATAATTTGTTTCCAATTTGTTTATTTGAATTATTACTATTATATTATATTATAATCATGATTTATTGACTTAATTGTGTTAGTTTAGGTTAATGTTATGATAGGATAGGGTAGAACATTTCTGGAAAAATATATGAATTTTGTTAAAATTTGGCTTATGACCTAGTAACATGAAGAGAGCAGGCAAAATAACCTTGCTCTTTTCGTTGACAGGGCTGGAGCTTATTACTATGGCGGTGTCTTGTGCTGCTTTTCTTTGACACGCTTCCCAATGAGCAGTATCCATTATAACACCAGGCAGTAATACTTCCTATGTTTTGAAGCCATGCCAATTGAACCTGATTGTGACTCACTGCTGCGTTTGTTGCTATTTACTTCAGTAACAGTATATTCACTCTCTGGGAGAACTTCAGAAGGGTATATAGGAGGTATTTCATTGTTCCAAGTATCAAGTAGATTTGCTCTCAATTTTTCTGAATTGATACTCCCTATATCTTCTGTTAAAATATTTAAAGATTTTAAATGATGTTTAATACTAATGTCTGCAAATTCATATGAAAGGTACTTATTTACCAATACATAATTTCGTTCCCAGTCATTCATATTTAAAATAATCTTAACATCTTCAAAATGTTTTAAATTAAAGTTTTCCACTTTATTTATTGAGGGCCAAGTAATTGAAGCACATTTCATAATAATTATTTCACTGTTTTGAAGATCAATTAATACGTCGGCAAATGTTTTTCTTACATTTATCGATGAAACATTATCTAATATAAGTAAAAATGAATTTTCCACTAAATGATACAAGTTGATTGTTGGATTAAAGTTTTGTAAAAATTCCACTTTTATTTTTAAATTATTTCTCCATATGACAATTTTATCCCACACTTGAATTATATTTTTTGGGGCTGTTAGCATTATAACAGAATATTTTCTGGGGTAGATTTCATATTGCTTTTTCATGGTTTACAAAAAAAAAAAAAAGCAACTGCGCCACCCTTGTTGACAGTTGGGATCTTGAAGAACAAATAGAACCAATATCACCATCATTTTATAATTATCTGAAAATGATAAAAAAAATAGTTCTTTGTATATTATAAGCTCAGAAATATATAAAGATGTGTTGATACAAGAGTAGAATGAATAATTTGTTCCACAAGAAAAAATCTACATACCTTATTTTTTATATAATTATCTTTTTAGTAATAATATTTAAACAGGGTAGTATATCATGCTTTATAGTATTATAAATCCTACATTTTAACCGTGATCCTAAATTTAACCACAGCAAATGGGTCACTCATTATATTAATATTTTTTGCCCACATTTTACATTTTATAATATTTTCACCTGGGCTAAGTTTTAATTGAATAGGAAGAAGTGGGGCATAATATCCATCTATATGTTCCTTGGTTGGAAAATAATAAACAGGAAAACCTTGCAGAGTATATTTGTTTGGACTATTAACCCAAATATGTGAACAAGATACCCATACACATTTTGGTAACTTATTACCATTAGCAATTGAGCTTTTCTTCATATTTTCACGCAGGCTTGTAATCTCATGATCTGAAGAGAGTGGAAGATCTTCAATTCTATCATATACATTAGGTAAAAAATTTGGAAGATTACGAATAGATAATAAAATTATCGATGTTAAGGTATTAAAATACCAATTCTCTTTTCTAAATTGATCAAATATGGATTTATCAAATTTACAAAATACATTATTATTTTCATCATTAGGATTAATCGTTGTATCATCATTACAATTAACTGTATTTACATGAGAAATCATATCGCAACCACGATTTTGGTCCATATAATACTTACTTTCAAAGACAACATACAGACCAGCAGGTTTAGTATTAGTTTTTGTAATGAAATTCATTGACAGTTGAGGATGCTGAGTTGAAATTGTTGACCTATTTCTTGAATAATATAATTATATAATTAAAAAGATCACAATTAAAAACATCATAAATATTATAATATATAAAGAATTTGATAGTGACATTATTATTTTATTTTATATAAAAAAATGTCTCTCAAATCTAAACTAATAATGTATACTAATAATTATATTATATATTAAACGAAACAACATTCTTGTTGATTTAGTTGTGTTAGTTTTGATACGACGGTCATCTAGTCAATATGTGGGGTTACCTGCAGGGGTCACGACTATCCTCAGTTCGAATCTACACATGAATAATCTTCCATTTAGACCACCACACAGCTGAGTGGATGCGAACATTGGATAGCGTCTTTCACCCTGGTACCCCTGTTTCATAGCAGTGCTGTCAGGGGCTGCTTCCTGGGGGAAGAAATAGGCCTGGTCTAGGACCGGTCCGCGGGGACACTAAATAGTCCCTAAATCATCTCAAGATAATCTCAGGGTATTTAGTATATATATATATTAAATTATTGTTGACTCGAGCTCCTTTTTTATCTGTGATATAAATGCTAAAATTATATTGATCTCATTTTCAATTACATCAGTTAGAATATTATCTCTGTGTGATGTTAATGTTTCACTAAAGGCTTCCTCAAGAACTGTTGGAGTATAATTCAACAAATGAAGGCAACCATAATTATGAACATGTTGAACCACATTACATTTGATTTCATCTGTATGGAATGAGCTGTAAATAATCTGTGCATGACATAAACCATATGGATTCTGGCAATTCAGTTGTTGATTAACATTATTAGATAACGGTGATGGTGGAGATGATGTTAGTTCAAGTTGAGATGGTGGTTGGGAAGAAGAAGGTAGTCTAGGATTATGAATAGGTTTTCGTGATGTAACTTTATATGGATTTTGGGGGTGGGTGGGTTTTAGGGTAATATTCCCTTGTAAGGTCAAATAATTGCGTACCAATGTATGTTGTTTATGTATAACTCCTCCACCATTAGCAATCCATATAATAGTTACAAATAGAGAGTGTAACATATCGAGAAGTAGACGACAATTACTTTGAGCTAAATAATTATGATATATTTTGAAGTCTTTGCTAGCTATTATTAAATTTTCTTTGCATTTAACTTTGATTCTATTTAGAGTATTACTTTCAAGATTTTCAATATTTTCAGTACGTTGTATTAAAGATTGGGGATGAGAAAACACAATATCTTTAATTTTTTTGGTTTCAGCATGAGGTGAAAATAAATAATGAAGGAGACTAAATGACATAATATAAAATTTCCCTGTTTCAGAAACCAGCAAACGATATGGATGTATTAGATAGGGAAAATATTTAATTATATTAAATACTTGGTGAATTTTATTGATCAAATCGCTCAATTGGGTTAAATATATTAAACGCTTAGAAATAGAAAATAAATCACACAAGCCCAAAATGGGATGAATTCCCAATAAATCATTATTATGATCTTTACTATCAATTGCACAATCATTAGTTCCTAGCTTCCACATATTATCAAACATTTCTACCGATCGACCATCTATAAGTCTAAATCTGTGAGAGGGATTTGCAACAAGGGAATTTAGATCATGTTCATTTAAGAGATAAAGTGGCGTAATATTATTCTTGAAACCACCTAAGAGTAAATCAGCTGTAATTTGGCCATTGGTTTCGTGAGAAAAAATATGATGAGGGCTAATGTATATTATCTGAATTTCTTTAGGTATAATTTTCTTTGAAAGATAAAGTGAATCTAATGACTGGCCCAGTAAACCTAGTGGCTTCATTTCACATAATACAGGATGTATATGGAGTATATTATCTTTTCCATAATATTGGAATGAAGAAAAATTTGAAAGTTTTAAACATAAATTTTGATTCATAATTAGAGTTAGGCCTAGTAAAAATTTGTCATTGATCTTATTATTATCAATTAGAAGATTTTTATTCATTTTTTTATAACCTATACCAATTTCTTTCTATGATTAAATAGTTATTTTCTTTGTTTATTTGTGTATTTGCGATTTACCATAATTTTTCTGAAATAAATTCTAAATAGCCCACTGGTGTGAAGCTGGTACAACACACTAGTGTGCCTGGCGACTAACACACTAGTGTGTCTGGTGACTGGATCACTTATCAGTGATCTGTCTGGCTCCCCTGGTATAAATATACAAAAACAGAGCTGTGGTAAACACATACAGTAACAGACCATGGTAAATTTATAGAAGAAAATTGAAAATATATTTTCAAAAATTATGGTAAATAAATAAATATATGCTTGTATTAGAATTTTTTCATTATATATGAAGTTATTCTTATTATAACAAAACAGGGTTCACATGAAAACCACATAGATATAGCAGACTGGATGATTCCATTTATTAAAAAATATTTTACAGATTGTCTGTCATATAAACCATAAAGGTATTTTTATGGTTAGGTATTTAGTAGTGTCAATATCGCAGCCTTACCTAAATATCTATATGACCAAACCTAAAATCAACCCTACCTAAATATGAACTGATTTAAAAAAAAAAAAAAAAACATTATAGTTCAATTTAAAATGAACATATCATAGAATTTTTTAGCCTTTGAATATTCAAGAAAGGTACACCTAACACTTGTAAATGTAATTTTTCCTGTATTTATGAAACCATTGACCAGTCCTTGTTCAGTAGTCACTGTCCCGATAATCACTTCCGAACATGAGTATTGAATATCAAGCTGACTTCCTGTTCGTTGGTTATCATTGACTATAACAGGATGTCCAAACATGTAATCGCCACATTCATTATGGGTTAAAACATTAAATTTACTAAGAGTATCATGTGAATATGCTGGATCTCTTAACAATGATAAACATAAATTTATATAAGTGTCTCGCTTTAGTGGAAAAGTTGATCTCATATTCCAGCAATCTTCCAACTTGGAGATGATATAAATTTTCCTTTTACCATGAATACCATGGACACTGATAAGCATGTCCACCACTTTCTTCACTCGCTCATTAATTAAAAGTTCAAAAAATTTATCATCAAAAGTGGGATTTTTCTTGATAATTTTAGGGGTTTTGTTGATTTTGGTGATTTTGGAGGACGATACCATGATGATTATTGCTAGAATATCCTCCTGAAAAAAACATGAAAATAGCGTGTTTAGAAAATAGATCTAAATGGGACCAAACCATACTATTCATGTCATATTTACACCAATTCCATTCCATTTTTAGTTTGACTGAAATAACTACTTGCTTTTTAGTGCCACTAGTTATCCTTGTGATGAGTCTAGGAACCTTAATGGTTATATCTTGGTACAGAACCCATATTTTATATCTTTGTTAAAAAAAATATATATATATAATATTATTCAAAAGTACATAATGTTATTACACAATCTTTATCTTGCGATGATATCAATTAAAATAGTATATTTATAAATCAAAAAGAATATCCTGACAGAATACATCTACATCCCGGAGAAGTAAAGTCTATAGATTTCACTTATTCTGTTATTTATTCGTTGTTAATCAAAAAACCCATTTCAAATTTTAATTTCAAACACTTGACATGAAGGTAGACTTGGAGGTTTATGTGTACTAACATGTTTTAAATTTAACTTTATATACATTATCTTCCATACATGATCATTTGGACTGCATACCATACCCGTTTCTTGTTCAAAAATTCCCACACATGAGTTTCGGATATGTATGGTGCCACAACAACTGATTTTGACCATACCAAAATTGGACTGATAAGCTTGTATTCCATTTTCTAAATTAGGACTGAACTGAATCTTATACTCTTGAAATGTTTGTTTTAAAAGTTGGAAAGTATTTCCTCCTCCAAAAGCATGTCTCTCACTATTTGACTGGCCAATTAAGTAAATATCAGTGTAACTGTTGTCATAAAAAATATCACCTCGAAAAGTATCTCCGGGTAGGTGGAAACACTCTGGCTGCAAACGATTAATCATTCTAAAATACCACTTACAAAATTTTTGTATAAACTCGTCACTTCTTATAACTTCCATTTTATGTTCTAACGGGGAAAGAACACCACATACAAATTTGTTTTTTTCATTAACAGTTCGAATAGAAGTTTTAGGAACATCATCACATAAGACAGGTTGTTTTTTTTTCATTATTTGTTTGAGTAAAAGTTTTCATTTCACTCTCTTCTGTCTGATGCTGTAATAGTGTACTTATATATAAATCACATTGACATTGTACTGTTCCTAAATTTGTACGTTCTGCAGTACCCATAAAACTACATTGTTTAGGATTTTTAATTATATTCTTGGTTTCACCAGTTGTATATTGAATAAAACTTGGATTGGAACATAAAATGATGTTCGTATTTCCGGGTATTGAGAGTTGGATAGCACTTGTAATATCGGTTTGGGGGTTTGAATGTGCTCTTCCTTGTTCAGTTGAATATCCGATACCTATTTTACCATGCTGCTTTGTCCAAAACTCTTTTACAGCTATTACCAATTCCATTTTCTTAGCAAAAGGCATTGATGGTACTTGATTTTTATAGAGGTAGTTAAAAAGATTTTGGGCAGTAAGACGTCGATAAGAAAACAAGCGTTTCAAGTCTGAAGTATATAATAAAATAATATTTAGGGCTTCTTGAGAACTTTTAGGTGAAAGGCGATGATTACCTGTTGATGTCTGAGCCAGACATCTAATATCTTCAGGGCTCAGTGTTTTTAACAAATCATGTACATTGGCTTCATAAGGGGAATTTATGAGGTTCATAACATATAGGAAGGAATACAACACTAAGAATGGAGATAAATAATATAAAAGTTTATTTATTTACTTACTTATTTATTTATTATATAAATATATAGAAAGTACATTAATGTACATAATAAAACTGAATGTAGCCTCCAAAAAATATCATTGCGTCAATGTCGCTATATAGAGCGACACACACAGGACACTGTCTCTGACCACACCCTTGTCGAGTCCACTTCCTCCACACCTATCGCACTGTAATAATCCATTCCGTGTCCAATCATAGTAAGAGTCACTCACCACTGATAATTGTACTTTTGACCAGAAGAGGGCGCCTTCTTTTCCCATACTTGTGGGTGACGGCTCATAGATAGCAGCGCTGCCATCGCTTCTCCATTCTCTGTGGAGGCGTCGGGTCCATAACACAATTACAATGAGAGCCATATTTATAAATCGTGAAATAGAAATACTCACTCATTGTTAACAAAATTTATTTAGGGTTGGGGTTTGAATAGGGTAGTATCATCATATCTTTGTCTCAAATTTCCCAAATAATAGGTAATAGGGATTAACATAGTAGTATATCAAAAGGCCCTTCTTACAATAATGTCAGTCCAAAAATTAAAACTCTTTATTGAGGATTAAGTTATTATATCTTAGCCAATAGCCAAGGCTACCTACCATGCTACCACCAAAGTACAGCTCACCACCCATATATTTTCCTTCAATGTTGGAATGATTGGAATTACCAATTTAAAATTTCAAGTCATATATACGATATATATGGGAATTTAGGGGATATTACAAAAAAAAAAAACATACCAATTTAAAAACACCATGTAAAATAATTATAACATTTAAAATTGTGAAAACAATTGTTAATATAATGAAAAATTTCTTAACAAATAATGATATCGTTTTCTTGGTGTGTGTAATACCTATATAAATGGTCCTATTTGTAACATATTTACTGTTATTTATATTTAAACTATTATCAAGGATTGTAATGTTATATTTTTCATATAACCAACACATTATGACATTCAAATTATCTTGTAAATTATTACACACCTGAGTTTCGTTATTGATACCTCCTACTATTATAGACAAGTGATTACAACATAGTAGTATATTTTTATAATCCCACAATACAGAAAATTTCATATATTTAACAGGAGTCCTAATCATATATGCATCTTTAATAAAAGATGAATTTTGTACATTTTCATTATAACTTTGTACATTTTCATTATTATAATAACGGCATTCTATTAAAATTGGCACTAAGTTAGTTATGTTTATTTGGTTTGGAAGTATAATAGATGAATTTCGTCCTATTAGTATATATACCTGTATAGTGTCTTTAAAGTTTAACTGGAACTCGAACCATTCTTGTTGTGATAGTAAATCATATATATTGAAAAGTTCTTCATGTTTATATTTAATTTGCTCATCACCTCTATCAAACCAGTATTTAATTGAATCTTTCAATACTATAACTTCATTGCAATCATACTCTTGATTCATTGGAATTACTGGAATAATTATTAATAATATTAATAATAATAATAAAAGGGTTGGAATCATTTTTAAAGCCACAAAATAAACTAAAAATAATATAACATTAAAGCTTGTTTTTATATTTTAATCTTTCAACATTTAGTAAAAAATATATGGTTATGGATGTCATTATTAACAATCAAGGAAATCAGCAACCAAAAGCAGATCTAGAGCAATATTATTTTCAATTGGAAATTAAGGATCAGTAGTAATCTCATTTTTCTTGAATTGAGTATTGTAGGTGAAATATGTACACACTTTTTGAAGAAGATATGATCTGAAGAAATAAAATAAAAAAATAAAAGTATTATAATTATTTATTTATTATATACAGTTTATATGTTTCTCTAAATATAACAGTTTATCTCTAAATATAACAGTTTATAAAATAACACTTTGTTCTAACAGCTTTATACTTACGGAATTGTTTTAAAATAGATTTCATTTTTTCATTTTCAATACACGTTGTTGAACTTGACATCATAGCTTGAATTAAATTTGAGGTGAAGGCATCTTTCCTTTTAATGATGAATTCATGGTCATCACAAGATATTAACTTGATGTATGTGGAATTAGGACCTTCACATCCACCATAGAAAATCTGGTAATATTGTGTTAGTGTTTTTTATCTTCCAAAAACATTCAATCCTATTTTACATCATCTCATCATGATAAAACTCAATATGTATATTGAGGAGGTTTCTCTACATTTAAGTTATCATTTTTCATAGCTAACCAAATTTCTTCGGAATGGGGTTTACTTGGATGAAAAAATTAATTTACAAGAAATTTAAGAAATGTTTGAGCATCCTCAGTAACCCACATATTACAACAATTGTTTGCATAAACATAATATATGTGAACATATACCAAACAATTATTATACTTAATTCTTGCTGTTATGGTGGAATACCAACCATAATAAATGAAATAATTATATATCCGGTCCATATGGTCATATTTAATAAAATCTTGAAATCCGGATTCGGATAATTCTTCTTTAGTGAATGTACATTTTTCTAAGCATTCAACTTTACGTTTAGTTTCAAGAAATATCCTATCTAGCTCACTTTTCAATTCTTTAAATATTTTAAAATTAGAGCCATATTTAAATGGAGCTTCAAATTTATTTCTAAAAAAACTTGATTTTCTCATATTCCTCTTCATTTACCTTTTTATCTTCATCTTCTTCTTCAATTACCTTTATATCTTCATCTTCTTCTTCAATTACCTTTATATCTTCGTCTTCCTCTTCAGTTACCTTTTTATCTTCATCTTCACCCCTTTCTTCATCTCCCTTTTCATCTTCAACTCCTTCTTCATTTACTTTCCTCTCTTCATCATTTCCCAATTTCTCAATGCCAACTGCTTCCCCATTACCAATATCCATTTGGTTCATTTTTCCCCACCTGAAAAATATATATATTATAATTGAAATAGTCTGGTGTATTGAAATAGACTAAGATGATCATCAATCCATTCAAGGAGAAACAGAAACAATCTCAATCAAAAATTGAAAGTTATCTACTACTTAAAAAAAAAGAAAAAAAAAAACACTGAAATACTCACCCCTTATTTACGCCTTAGTAAGTGTTAATATACTACAACACAATGGTTGTAAGTCTAACTTTTAGAAGTTCACTGTAGTAATATCCAAAGAAAGGCAGGATGAGAATTGAGATACTGCCCGGATCCCACCTCCTTTTATACAACACACACACACACACACACACACACACACACACACACACACACACACACACACACACACACACACACACACACACACACACACACCCACACACACACACACACACACACACACACACACACACACACACACACACACACACACACACAAACAAAGACACACACACACACACACAAAGACACACACACACACACACACACACACCACACACACACACACACACACACACCACACACACACACACACACACACACACACACACACACACACACACACACACACACACACACACACACACACACAAAGACACACACACACAAAGACACACACACACAAAGACACACACACACACACACACACACACACACACACACACACACACACACACACACACACACACACACACACACACACACACACACACACACACACACACACACACACACATTCAGAAACGGCATTCAGAAACTTGTGTAAAAAATCATTCAGAACTTTGTATACCACATATGTCAGGCCAATCCTGGAGTATGCAGCCCCAGCATGGAGTCCATATCTAGTCAAGGATAAGACTAAACTGGAAAAGGTTCAAAGGTTTGCCACCAGACTAGTACCCGAGCTGAGAGGTATGAGCTACGAGGAGAGACTACGGGAATTAAACCTCACTTCGCTGGAAGACAGAAGAGTTAGGGGGGGACATGATCACCACATTCAAGATTCTGAAGGGGATTGATAGGGTAGATAAAGACAGTCTATTTAACACAAGGGGAACATGCACAAGGGGACACAGGTGGAAACTGAGTGCCCAAATGAGCCACAGAGATATTAGAAGGAACTTTTTTAGTGTCAGAGTGGTTGACAAATGGAATGCAGTAGGAAATGATGTGGTGGAGGCTGACTCCATACACAGTTTCAAGTGTAGATATGACAGAGCCCGATAGGCTCAGGAATCTGTACACCTGTTGATTGACGGTTGAGAGGCGGGACCAAAGAGCCAGAGCTCAACCCCCACAAACACAACTAGGTGAGTACACACACACACACACCACACACAGACACACACACACAAAGACACACACACACAAAGACACACACACACAAAGACACACACACACAAAGACACACACACACACACACACACACACACACACACACACACACACACACACCACACACAGACACACACACACAAAGACACACACACACACACAACAACACACAATCGATAGGGTAGATAAAGACAGTCTATTTAACACAAGGGGAACACGCACAAGGGGACACAGGTGGAAACTGAGTGCCGAAATGAGCCACAGAGATATTAGAAAGAACTTTTTTAGTGTCAGAGTGGTTGACAAATGGAATGCATTAGGGGGTGATGTGGTGGAGTCTGACTCCATACACAGTTTCAAGTGTAGATATGACAGAGCCCGATAGGCTCAGGAATCTGTACACCTGTTGGTTGACGGTTGATAGGCGGGACCAAAGAGCCAGAGCTCAACCCCCGCAAACACAACTAGGTGAGTACAACTAGGTGAGTACACACACACACATACACACACAAAGTCACACACATAAAGACACACACACACACACAGCTCCTCCCCTCAGTCACTCTTGGACATCCGGCACCCACAAGCATATATACACACTTGGTTATTTAAATCTAGATAAGGCAACACTATTTTAAATCATATAGACATCTAATGTATAAAAAAAATACATTTGAAATTAACTGGAAAGTTGGAAGTTTATGAAGAATGGTATATAAACCAGCAAAAGATTAAACATGAATACACCCAACAGGAATAATTTTTTGTGACATATTAACACGGAATCATGTGACGAAGGGAATTACTTTCGTATTTTTAGTGATATTGATGACCAATGATAATATTGTTTAAGAACCCGAAATCCCTATCTCTTAACTGACATCATTCAAACTGGGGAAAAAAGGATGAAATTGTAACGTTTATCAATCAAGATGAAGGTTTATTACCAAAAGCAGCAGCAACACCACCACCACCCCTACCTAAAAACATTGGTTCACCATCTAAGTATAATGTTTCTTTCTATAATAAAAATCCAGCCCCCTTTTTTTTATATATATATATATGCAATTGACGATCACAAAACACTGATCATTTTATGCGGAAAATCCACAGAGAAATATGAAATGAGGTGAACGTTTCGGCTTTGTTAAAGCCTTTGTCAACACCAGACTGACTAAGGAGAAGGTTGATTGATTGATGATTGATTGATGAAGATTAAGCCACCCAAAAGGTGGCACGGGCATGAATAGCCCGTAAGTGGTTTTAAGCCATTCCCAGTATCAAGAGCTGATACTGGAGATCTGTGGAGGTGCGAATGCACCCTGCATGATGGGAGATGTCTCCCTTGTGAATGTGTTAAGATGAAGATGAAGCCACTCAAAAGGTGGCACGGGCATGAAATGGTAAGTGGTGGCCCTTTTGAGCCATCACCAGTATCAATAGATGATACTGGAGATCTGTGGAGGTGCGACTTCACCCAGCGTGACGGGAGATGTCTCCCGTGTTTTAAACAGAAGATGAAGATGAAGCCACCCAAAAGGTGGCTCGGGCATGAATAGCCCCTAAGAGGTGGCCCTTTTGAGCCATCACCAGTATCAATAGATGATACTACAGATCTGTGGAGGTGCGACTGCACCCTGCGTGACGGGAGATGTCTCCCGTGTGAATGTGTTAAAATGAAGATGAAGCCACCCAAAAGGTGGCACGGGCATGAATAGCCCGTAAGTGGTGGCCCTTTTGAGCCATCACCAGTATCAAGAGCTGATACTGGAGATCTGTGGAGGTGCAAGTGCACTCTGCGTGACGGGAGATGTCTCCCATGAATGTGTCCAAGATGACGATTAAGCCATCCAAAAGGTGGCACGGGCATGAATAGCCCGTAAGTGGTGGCCCTTTTGAGCCATCACCAGTATCAATAGATGATACTGGAGATCTGTGGAGGCGCAACTGCACCCTGCGTGACGGGAGATGTCTCCCGGACCAAGTGGTGACCAAATGGAGGGAGAAGGGAGAAGGTGGAGGATATATAGGCCGACACCTGACCAACCCATCCCTAGGGTTGGTCAGGTGTAATTAACCAAAAACAGGTATAGCTTAGCTTAGAATGGTCAAAGAGGATTAAGCGGTCAGAGAATAAGGATGAAAGATTAAAGAAAAGCCTCATGAACACACAATATATGAATATACAATTATAATGAGACATTGTAAGCCTCTCTATCAGAGTTGTTTCTTAAACTGTTGTGCAATATTATAACTTAAAAATGGATCAAGTTTGTACATTCCAGTACTAACATTAAGAAGATTTGGACACTGACTGATTAGAGCAGACTCAATCAAATTCCGTTCCACGAAATCCCCACAATTGGTAATGCTTTTTGCCCCATTCCAGTTAATGTTGTGATCGCATAAACTCGTATGTAGATACAATGCATTAGACGTTTGGGCAGTTCTAATACTATAAGCATGTTGTGACAACCGCAATTGTAAGGACTTTCCTGTTTGTCCAAGGTACACAGAATCACAATCATTGCAGGGAATCGAATACACACAACCTGCTGTATCAGGGGAGTTTTTTATTAAATTGGATTTGATCGTACTATTAGTGAACACCAAATTTATATTAAGTTTCTTAAAAATCAGATACAATTTTTCAAGTCCACTCACATAAGGTACCACCAATGAGTTAATAATTTTTGATTTCGCCTAAGGGACGTGATTATAAAACGTACGCTTGAAACGTAAAAAGCATTACCAATTGTGGGGATTTCGTGGAACGGAATTTGATTGAGTCTGCTCTAATCAGTCAGTGTCCAAATCTTCTTAATGTTAGTACTGGAATGTACAAACTTGATCCATTTTTAAGTTATAATATTGCACAACAGTTTAAGAAACAACTCTGATAGAGAGGCTTACAATGTCTCATTATAATTGTATATTCATATATTGTGTGTTCATGAGGCTTTTCTTTAATCTTTCATCCTTATTCTCTGACCGCTTAATCCTCTTTGACCATTCTAAGCTAAGCTATACCTGTTTTTGGTTAATTACACCTGACCAACCCTAGGGATGGGTTGGTCAGGTGTCGGCCTATATATCCTCCACCTTCTCCCTTCTCCTTAGTCAGTCTGGTGTTGACAAAGGCTTTAACAAAGCCGAAACGTTCACCTCATTTCATATTTCTCTGTGGATTTTCCGCATATATATATATATATATATATATATATATATATATATATATATATATATATATATATATATATATATATATATATATATATATATATATATAAAATAATATAATCCCAAAATCAATCCTTAAAATGGATTCTGACCTATCACATCTACCATCACCATCACCACCTACACCGACTCCACCACAATCGCCACAATTGCCACAATCGACACCGCCACAATCACCACAATCGGCCACAATCACCAAAATCCCCATCTCTTAATTGACATCATTCAAACCGGGGAAAAAGGATGAAATTGTAACGTTTTCTATAATAAAAATCCAGCCCCCTTTTTTTATATATATAAATTAATATAATCCCAAAATCAATAATTAAATTGGATTCTGACCTATCACACCTACCATCACCATCACCACCATAATCACCACCTACACCGACTCCACCACAATCGCCACAATTGCCACAATCACCACAATCGGCCACAATCACCACTGCCACCGTTCAAAGAAGATAATAATGAAAATTTAATGATTGTGGAGGATCAAACAAACATATTTATTAATAATCATAATGATGAAGAAGAAAAACGAAAATATGGTTATTTTTAAGAACCCGAAATCCCCATCTCTTAATTGACATCATTCAAACCAGGAAAAAAGGATGAAATTGTAACGTTTATCAATCAAGATGAAGGTTTATTACCAAAAGCAGCAGCAACACCACCACCACCACCATCACCACCACCCCTACTTAAAAACATTGGTTCACCATCTTAGTATAATGTTTTTTTTTATAATAAAAATCCAGCCCCCCTTTTTTTATATATATATAAAATGTATAAAAAAAATCCCAAAAGCAATCCTTAAAATGGATTCTGACCTATCACACCTACCATCACCATTACTACCACAATCACCACCGACACCGACTCCGCCACAATCACCACTGCAACCGACAACGCCACAATCACCACTGCAACCGACACCGCAACAATCACCACTGCAACCGACACCGCAACAATCACCACTGGCCCAATCACCACGAGGCCCAATCACATAGGGGCCTCGTAGCCTGGTGGATAGCGCGCAGGATTCATAATTCTGTGGCGCGGGTTCGATTCCCGCACAAGGCAGAAACAAATGGGCAAAGTTTCTTTCACCCTGAATGCCCCTGTTACCTAGCAGTAAATAGGTACCTGGGAGTTAGTCAGCTGTCACGGGCTGCTTCCTGGGGGTGGAGGCCTGGTCGAGGACCGGGCCGCGGGGACACTAAAAAGCCCCGAAATCATTTCAAGATAACCTTCAAGATAACTGCAACGACACCGCAACAATCACCACTGCAACCGACACCGCAACAATCACCACTGCAACCGACACCGCAACAATCACCACTGCAACCGACACCGCAACAATCACCACTGCCACAATCGCCACTGCCACCATTCAAAGAAGATAATACTGAAAATTTAATGATTGTGGAGGATCAAACAAACATATTTACTAATAATCAAAATGATGAAGAAGAAAAACGAAAATATGTTCAATTTATACAAGAAAAAGTTTCAGATTATAAAAACAACTTTCATAATTCCAATTCACCTTTCAAATTAGCTTTTATGATCATTAATAATATGGTTATCCCGTATTATAATTCTTCAAAATGTCCAAATAAAATTTCAGATGCAATTTACAAACAACTTATTTTAATGCCGAATGAGCAAATTTTTCATGATGCATTGATTAATTATTATAAAGAAAATCCTATTCATCTATCACCAAATTGGAAAATTGACACCACAAATTTAAATAATTTACAGTTGTATTATTTGTATCACATGTTAATACAATCTGGTTATGATATTGAATATAGCAATTCACATTTATTCTCCATATAATTAAATTGACAAATAAGTATTTTAATAATAAGTAGTATAGAAATGATATATATTTTTTTTTAATACCTTTATTCTTATTGTAAATATTATTTAAAAAAAGTATCACTACAGAGAGTATATCAATTCGAGTTGGATATATGTGGTACCTAGTAGCCAGAACGGACTTCTCAGCCTACTATGTAAGGCCTGATTTGCCTAATAAGCCAAGTTTTCACGAATTTATATGTTTTCTCTAATTTTCTCTAATGAAATGATAAAGCTACCCATTTCATTATGTATGAGATAAAAAAAAAATTATTGGAGTTAAAATTAACGTAGATATATGACTGAACCTAACCAACCCTATCTAACCTAACCTAACCTATCTTTATAGGTTAGGTTAGGTTAGGTAGCCGAAAAAGGTAGGTTAGGTTAGGTTAGGTAGCCGAAAAAGGTAGGTTAGGTTAGGTTAGGTAGCCGAAAAAGGTAGGTTAGGTTAGGTTAGGTAGCCAAAAAAGGTAGGTTAGGTTAGGTTAGGTAGCCGAAAAAGGTAGGTTAGGTTAGGTTAGGTAGCCGAAAAAGGTAGGTTAGGTAGTCAAAAAACAATTAATTCATGAAAACTTGGCTTATTAGGCAAATTGGGCCTTACATAGTAGGCTGAGAAGTGCGTTCTGGCTACTAGGTACAACATATATATATATATATATATATATATATATATATATATATATATATATATATATATATATATATATATATATATGCAAACAAGCCTGAATGGTCCCAGGACTATATACAACTGAAAACTCACACCCCAGAAGTGACTCGAACCCATACTCCCACAACTGGTATGTACAGGGACGCCTTAATCCGCTTGACCATCACGACCGGACATAAGGAAGTGATAGCCGAGGCTATATGAACCACTTCCCCGCCGGCACTCGGATGGTAATCTTGGGCATAGCATTTTATCAAATCACCTCATTCTTTGGGGCACACGTGAGGAACACAAATGCAAACAAGCCTGAATGGTCCCCAGGACTATATACAACTGAAAACTCACACCCCAGAAGTGACTCGAACCCATACTCCCACAACTGGTATGTACAGGGACGCCTTAATCCACTTGACCATCACGACCGGACATAAGGAAGTGATAGCCGAGGCTATATGAACCACTTCCCCGCCGGCACTCGGATGGTAATCTTGGGCATAGCATTTTATCAAATCACCTCATTCTTTGAGGACCATTCAGGCTTGTTTGCATTTGTGTTCCTCACGTGTGCCCCAAAGAATGAGGTGATTTGATAAAATGCTATGCCCAAGATTACCATCCGAGTGCCGGCGGGGAAGTGGTTCATATAGCCTCGGCTATCACTTCCTTATGTCCGGTCGTGATGGTCAAGCGGATTAAGGCGTCCCTGTACATACCAGTTGTGGGAGTATGGGTTCGAGTCACTTCTGGGGTGTGAGTTTTCAGTTGTATATAGTCCTGGGGACCATTCAGGCTTGTTTGCATTTGTGTTCCTCACGTGTGCCCCAAAGAATGAGGTGATTTGATAAAATGCTATGCCCAAGATTACCATCCGAGTGCCGGCGGGGAAGTGGTTCATATAGCCTCGGCTATCACTTCCTTATGTCCGGTCGTGATGGTCAAGCGGATTAAGGCGTCCCTGTACATACCAGTTGTGGGAGTATGGGTTCGAGTCACTTCTGGGGTGTGAGTTTTCAGTTATATATATATATATATATATATATATATATATATATATATATATATATATATATATATATATATATATATATATATATATATATATATATATATATATATATATATATATATATATATATAAACCGCACTCGTCTCGGAGAGTCACAGCAGGAGGACTTCCCCGAATTGGTTAGTAAGGCCGAAGGAGGACGTGTGGGTCCTGAGAAGGCTTACTTTCCATTTATCTATATTATATATGCCATGCTATCCATGCTGAAGGAACGATGGACACCAGGAGCGACCGTGAGGACGGTGAATAAATATGTCCAGAAGTTCAAAGAACGTCTCACTCGAGCGAAGGAATTGGCTAGGAAACTCCTGAAGAAGGCGCAACGCAAGATGTCGGAGTGGTACGACAGGAGAGCTGCGCAGAGGAATTTTCAGGCCGGATCCAAAGTAATGGTTGTGCTGCCAGGTAAAGGTAGAATGACCAAGTCGCGGTTCAAGAGACCATACCGAGGGCTGCTGGGTGGGTTGGGTCCAGTGTCGTACGAGATTGGGAAGCCGGATGGACCCCGAAAGAAACAGGTGTGTCCCGCAGACCGCCTGAAACCTTTCTTCACTGTGGAAGGAAGAGCCGACAAGCAGGACGGAACGGATACCCGAGAAACCCAGCGGAAGACGGGTCTGTGTGTACCGAGGAAACGAGAACTCCCGGAGGAGGAAAGTAAGTGGTCCAGGGCGGACGGCACCCGTCTCACCGACACTGAGAGTCTGACAAGAATCAAGGTCAAGCACATCAAGGGGAAGGACGACGTAGTAGCGGACGCCCAATCCCGCATACACTAACCAGACATGACTCTTATTTTAAGGGGAGGGGTATGTGACGGAGTTCCCCCCCTTATAATTCTCCCACGCCTGCAGTAAGAGTCATGTCTACTTTTCCCAAGCGTTCTCTACGTTGCAGGCTAAAATTTGATATATGGGAGAGAGTGGAGTGTTCTCGGAGAGGCGAGAAATTTGTGAAATATTAATATTTTGGCCTGTGGTTTAGGCCCTTTAGGGAGCCAAGATGGCGCTTACCTCCCTGATATCACGCCAAAACCGTGTGACGTCAGTGGCACCGGATTGGTCACCGACAGCAATGTGGCACCGGGAGCCAATGAAAACTTCCCATAGCGAAAGTGACGTCACGAAGGAAGGGGTCAGAAACGACACGTCATAGAGGTTGGACGTGCGACGAATGGTCCTGTCAGTTGGACAGTGTTTCCCGCTCCCGTGGATTTACGCGTCACCTGAAGTCCGCCAGTATTCTGAGAAGTCTTCCCTAGTTCATGTGTTGAACCAGAAGAGGGAATTGACGGTTATTTGAGCAACAAGTGCTCCAGTCAGGTACTGTGCCAGTAGCAGTGAAGCCGTGCAGTGACGTATGTGGCGTCTGTGGCAATTCACCAGTTCGTGACAGTGTAGTGGCTGACAGAGCCACTGGGTAGCTGAGGAAGAGAGGACTATTTGGGGAAACCGGACGACTGTAGCTGAGACGTAGGCGACAGCCGTTGCTGGGAGGAGACGACGGCCAGGAGACCGACTCCAACCTTCAAGAAGTCAAGAAGGAGGACGGAATGCAGTGAGGAGGCACGGAGACGACGCGCTAAACGGTGGGACGACGAGAGGCTCTGGTAGGACACGACGACGTGTAGTGTGGGGGCGTTCCCGACACGAGGACCAGGAGCTACATCTCGACTCTCATCGGAGGATAGGGTGAAGTAGGTGTTTCTAGTTCCCTCCCCATTCCCCTTTAGTTAGCTATGTTATTTGGCTATATTATCTAGCCTGAGGATTTTATATGTCGTGAGCAAGTCTCACCCATGTCACGATAATGCACCAGTGTGCTAGACAGTACTATCAAGAGTACTTGTAATATTCATGTTGATTATTGGTGTGTACAGGCACCAGGAACAAGTGATAAATTTACTGTGTTGTGTATATCTTTCTATAGATTTTGATATGAACATATAGTGGTAAATTATATATAATATTATGCCAGTATTTGAAAGTTAGGCTGTGTGCCCAGAAATCATTTATTTTCCATGTATTGATATTTGATGTGTCTACATTATATATGCTATGTTCATGCAGTGACAAGTCGTTTGTGAGTACAGTGAATTATTGAGTTATCGCCCACGAGAGAAAGTACTGAAAACTCCAGTGTTAATATTTCATAATATATTGTTGGATGAATAACAGTGTAAGGCCATCACAGTGAGTCATTATAGCATTGATTGTAGAAAAGACTGTTTGAGCCTGAGTACAGTGTAACCAAGTGATACGTGTTGTTGTAGCCAATATCGTGTGTGCGAGTTCATAGTAATATTGGAGAACTTAAGGAAACAGCGCGCGTGAATCTAGAAAACAAGCAAAGAGCTTCCGCGCGCGGGCCAGGCGATCAGCTGTTCTTGACACTTGGTGAGGAGGGGGAGGTGTTGCCACCATAGTGATCTCATACTATCCGTGGGAACTTCCGGCCGCGTCGGGATCAGTTGACTTTTTTGTCGTTGTTTGGCCTTTGTGACATCTTTCATACATTTTAAGTAAAATACAAAACTATCTTTGTGTTTATATCATCCCCTCCATTGATCTTGTGGCTATATTATACTGGTAAGCATTGAGTGATAACAATAAGTACCTGCCTGATTCCTGATCTTTTGAGTGTGACCTTGCCAAGGCTGCCACTAATTCCACTAGTACACTGATGGTGTTACTGGCCACCTAAAACACCAGTTGGCGACCTTGTGGTTAACCGTAGAGCCCGATTGTTGGGGAGGGCACACGACAGTCAAGTGCACGAGTCGTGTTCTCACTCTTTCTTAATTAGAGGCCGTTAAGATTGACTGGGAGACTCTCCTGGCGTGCAGTGGCGCCGTGAGGATCGAGGGAAGACCCGCAGGGCTACGGTGAGTGACCTTGAGCATAACTATTGCTCACCCCAGAGTAAGGGTAGAGAGGTGAAACCCCAACAATATATATATATATATATATATATATATATATATATATATATATATATATATATATATATATATATATATGTCGTACCTAATAGCCAGAACGCACTTCTCAGCCAATTATTCAAGGCCCGATTTGCCTAATAAGCCAAGTTTTCATGAATTAATGTTTTTTCGTCTACCTAACCTAACCTAACCTAGCTTTTTTGGGCTACCTAACCTAACCTTACCTATAAATATAGGTTAGGTTAGGTTAGGTAGGGTTGGTTAGGTTCGGTCATATATCTACGTTAATTTTAACTCCAATAAAAAAAAATTGACCTCATACATAGAGAAAAGGGTTGCTTTATCATTTCATATAGAAAAAAATTATAGTAAATATATTAATTCAGGAAAACTTGGCTTATTAGGCAAATCGGGCCTTGAATAGTAGGCTGAGAAGTGAGTTCTGGCTACTAGGTACGACATATATATATATATATATATATATATATATATATATATATATATATATATATATATGTCGTACCTAGTAGCCAGAACGCACTTCTCAGCCTACTATGCAAGGCCCGATTTGCCTAATAAGCCTAGTTTTCATGAATTAATGTTTTTTCGACTACCTAACCTACCTAACCTAACCTAACCTAACGTTTTCGGCTACCTAACCTAACCTAACCTATAAAGATAGGTTAGGTTAGGTTAGGTAGGGTTGGTTAGGTTCGGTCATATATCTACGTTAATTTTAACTCCAATAAAAAAAAATTTCCCTCATACATAATAAAATGGGTAGCTTTATCATTTCATAAGAAAAAAATTAGAGAAAACATATTAATTCAGGAAAACTTGGCTTATTAGGCAAATCGGGCCTTGCATAGTAGTCCAAAAAGTGCGTTCTGGCTACTAGGTACGACATATATATATATATATATATATATATATAAATATATATCTATATATATCTACATTCAGGCTTGTTCGCATATATATATATATATATATATATATATATATATATATATATATATATATATATATATATATATATATATATATATATATATATATATATATATATATATATATATATATATATATATATATATATACATATATATAACCTATATAACCTAACCTAACCTATATTTATACATATATATATACATATATATATATATATATATATATATATATATATATATATATATATATATATATATATATATATATATATATATATATATATATATTATTAAATATGACCGAAAAAGTAAGATTAATAATTCTAACACGAATTTTCTCAATCTTTCGTACATTACGCTTCACTGTTGGAGGTAAATCAAAAATCACTTCTCCAAAATTCATTTTTATTTCTAGTCTGACGCGACACGGGCGCGTTTCGTAAAACTTATTACATTTTCAAAGACTTCACAAATACACAACTGATTAGAACTTACGTATCTCTGCTATTATATCTACATTTGAGTGAGGTGGGAGGGGTGATGTGGCATTAACACAAGACAGAACATGAGGGGATATTAATAGGGTATTAAAAGTATCAACACAAGACAGAACAGAAACAATGGGTATTGAATAGAAGTGTTTGTAGAAAGCCTATTGGTCCATATTTCTTGATGCTTCTATATTGGAGCGGAGTCTTGAGGTGGGTAGAATATAGTTGTGCAATAATTGGCTGTTGATTGCTGGTGTTGACTTCTTGATGTGTAGTGCCTCGCAAACGTCAAGCCGCCTGCTATCGCTGTATCTATCGATGATTTCTGTGTTGTTTACTAGGATTTCTCTGGCGATGGTTTGGTTATGGGAAGAGATTATATGTTCCTTAATGGAGCCCTGTTGCTTATGCATCGTTAAACGCCTAGAAAGAGATGTTGTTGTCTTGCCTACATACTGGGTTTTTTGGAGCTTACAGTCCCCAAGTGGGCATTTGAAGGCATAGACGACGTTAGTCTCTTTTAAAGCGTTCAGTTTTGTGTCTGGAGAGTTTCTCATGAGTAGGCTGGCCGTTTTTCTGGTTTTATAGTAAATCGTCAGTTGTATCCTCTGATTTTTGTCTGTAGGGATAACGTTTCTATTAACAATATCTTTCAGGACCCTTTCCTCCGTTTTATGAGCTGTGGAAAAGAAGTTCCTGTAAAATAGTCTAATAGGGGGTATAGGTGTTGTGTTAGTTGTCTCTTCAGAGGTTGCATGGCTTTTCACTTTCCTTCTTATGATGTCTTCGATGAAACCATTGGAGAAGCCGTTATTGACTAGAACCTGCCTTACCCTACAGAGTTCTTCGTGGACTTGCTTCCATTCTGAGCTGTGGCTGAGAGCACGGTCGACGTATGCGTTAACAACACTCCTCTTGTACCTGTCAGGGCAGTCGCTGTTGGCATTTAGGCACATTCCTATGTTTGTTTCCTTAGTGTAGACTGCAGTGTGGAAACCTCCGCCCTTTTCCATGACTGTTACATCTAGAAAAGGCAGCTTCCCATCCTTTTCCGTCTCGTAAGTGAAACGCAGCACGGAACTCTGCTCAAATGCCTCCTTCAGCTCCTGCAGATGTCTGACATCAGGTACCTGTGTAAAAATGTCGTCAACATACCTGCAGTATATGGCCGGTTTCAAGTTCATGTCGACTAAGACTTTTTGCTCGATGGTACCCATGTAGAAGTTTGCAAACAGGACACCTAGGGGAGAACCCATGGCGACCCCATCTACTTGCTTATACATGTGCCCATCCGGGCTCAAGAAGGGTGCCTCTAACAAGTAGATGGGGTCGCCATGGGTTCTCCCCTAGGTGTCCTGTTTGCAAACTTCTACATGGGTACCATCGAGCAAAAAGTCTTAGTCGACATGAACTTGAAACCGGCCATATACTGCAGGTATGTTGACGACATTTTTACACAGGTACCTGATGTCAGACATCTGCAGGAGCTGAAGGAGGCATTTGAGCAGAGTTCCGTGCTGCGTTTCACTTACGAGACGGAAAAGGATGGGAAGCTGCCTTTTCTAGATGTAACAGTCATGGAAAAGGGCGGAGGTTTCCACACTGCAGTCTACACTAAGGAAACAAACATAGGAATGTGCCTAAATGCCAACAGCGACTGCCCTGACAGGTACAAGAGGAGTGTTGTTAACGCATACGTCGACCGTGCTCTCAGCCACAGCTCAGAATGGAAGCAAGTCGACGAAGAACTCTGTAGGGTAAGGCAGGTTCTAGTCAATAACGGCTTCTCCAATGGTTTCATCGAAGACATCATAAGAAGGAAAGTGAAAAGCCATGCAACCTCTGAAGGGACAACTAACACAACACCTATACCCCCTATTAGACTATTTTACAGGAACTTCTTTTCCACAGCTCATAAAACGGAGGAAAGGGTCCTGAAAGATATTGTTAATAGAAACGTTATCCCTACAGACAAAAATCAGAGGATACAACTGACGATTTACTATAAAACCAGAAAAACGGCCAGCCTACTCATGAGAAACTCTCCAGACACAAAACAGAACGCTTTAAAAGAGACTAACGTCGTCTATGCCTTCAAATGCCCACTTGGGGACTGTAAGCTCCAAAAAACCCAGTATATAGGCAAGACAACAACATCTCTTTCTAGGCGTTTAACGATGCATAAGCAACAGGGCTCCATTAAGGAACATATAATCTCTTCCCATAACCAAACCATCACCAGAGAAATCCTAGTAAACAACACAGAAATCATCGATAGATACAGCGATAGCAGGCGGCTTGACGTTTGCGAGGCACTACACATCAAGAAGTCAACACCAGCAATCAACAGCCAATTATTGCACAACTATATTCTACCCACCTCAAGACTCCGCTCCAATATAGAAGCATCAAGAAATATGGACCAATAGGCTTTCTACAAACACTTCTATTCAATACCCATTGTTTCTTTTCTGTCTTGTGTTGATACTTTTAATACCCTATTAATATCCCCTCATGTTCAGTCTTGTGTTAATGCCACATCACCCCTCCCACCTCACTCAAATGTAGATATAATAGCAGAGATACGTAAGTTCTAATCAGTTGTGTATTTGTGAAGTCTTTGAAAATGTAATAAGTTTTACGAAACGCGCCCGTGTCGCGTCAGACTAGAAATAAAAATGAATTTTGGAGAAGTGATTTTTGATTTACCTCCAACAGTGAAGCGTAATGTACGAAAGATTGAGAAAATTCGTGTTAGAATTATTAATCTTACTTTTTCGGTCATATTTAATAATATATGTCTACAGGAAAGACTGCTACCAAAATATACTAATATATATATATATATATATATATATATATATATATATATATATATATATATATATATATATATATATATATATATATATATTTATTTTGGTGGTTGTTATTGTTTTTTGTAATAGGTTTAAATGGGTTTCGGGAGACCTACCCGTTGTTTGTTTCTTCCTCTGTATGTGTCGTTTTACCCACTCACTTAGGATCCATTATTGAGAATAAGGATTTGATGAATATCTCTTTAGTAACTGTAACTTACATTCGAATTACCATTCTCCGAGAGTTTTTATTATTATTATTATTATTATTATTATTATTATTATTTTTATTATTATTATTATTATTATTATTATTATTATTATTATTATTATTATTATTATTATTATTATTATTATTATTATTATTATTATTATTATTATTATTATTGTATTAGGCATACCACCACCTTCAATTATTAAATGTACAGTTAGATCTTAGAAATTGTAAACATTATAGAATATGAATTTTGTATATATCAAATTTAATATATTTCTTTTTACAACACACACACACACACACACACATACACACTGTAGGTTTTTATGATTATAATAAAAAAAATTTATGTAATTTTATGATCATTATTGATTACACTTGTATTAAAAAAATAAAGCAAGCACCTGTTTCTATGACTTGGTAAATGTCATACATTACAACAATTTTTTTCGAATACTTTATTAAATTTACTGTGCTTCAAAATTCATTTGGTCTCTTTCTTCATGGTTTATAATTTTATATGTATTAATCGTTGTAAAAATCACGAGAATTACTGCAATTAGCCCAGCTATGGCATGATGTGACCCCATAACATATTTCATGTGATCATCAGATTTAACTGAATCCATAAATGGTATTTTATCATATACATTCATAACAGATGGTATTGTAATAAACAAACATAAGATAACTAATATAATAAGTATAAAATATGTGAATATTTTATTACCGAACATATCTTTTTTTGTTATTTTTTATATAGGAGAAAAATAATAAAATGACTATGAAATTTAATTATAATTTAATAATTTAATAGATGTATAAGCTGTTTAGCTGGAGGAACGATTTTTTTGGCATAAGAAACAATTGATTTATATTGATATTGATGGTAAGTTAAGATAAATGTAATTAATAAAAGAGCCATAATAGCAATTACTAATGACATTAATGATTTGGAAATATTTGTTCCCAAAAGATAAAAGGTGGCTAATAAACCAACCAAAAAAGACAGATACATAATAGAAAGGGGCCAATTTGTTTTTTTCTTAACGACATTCAGTTTTTCCTGTGATATTTCCTTATTATCATGTCTCTCATTAATTGCGAGAGTTGTTGATGTCGTTGGTATTGGATTCCAATAAGAATCTTCATGTACTCTGTTAGCTATTCTCAAATCCATAACATGAGGTTGAGGTAGTAACTGAGGAAGTTGTTGATGATTCTCTCCTGAAGCCGTTGTTGTTGTTGAAAGATGAGGATGTGCCATTTTATTTAAAACGATTTTCTTTTATTTTTTTAATTATAGTTTTAATTAATGTTTCACTATTGAAGGGTATTAGTGTTTTGAGTCGATGGCTGTTTATATGTATTAGGGCTTCTTCAAGTGAGAAATAACAGGCAATTTTTTCTTCATCTAAGCGATGACTGAAAGGAAAACGATGCATATAATTCTTAATTGCACGGTTGTTGGTCTTCTTATCATTTAGGTTGAAAATACATCCTAAAGTTCCAAGTATCCAATTTAAACATCGAGACCGAGAGTGTGTAAATTGAATTAAATTATTTGCATTTTCAGTTTCAATTAAAATACTATAATCACACTGATAGGTTTTACCATTCAGTGCTATCCATTCCTCTGATATCATTGGTAAATTATATTGGTTATTATGAATCATCCCCAATTTAATTCTTTTAATAATTGGTATAAAATCTAAATGAAAACAATGTGTTTCTTCCATAAACTCTCTAATTTGGGTAATTATCGGAATCTTTTGATCAATTTTTTCGGGTTGACCACGAGGAAGTGTATACTCCCCCTCTATTGTATTTCCATTACCAAACATATGTTGATATAAATTAACATATTCGGCTTGACTCATGGGGGACGAATTTTCAAAAATAATAACATTTTTCGTTTTATCATTCCATTTATGTCGATAACTTTTATTATTAAGATACGAAATATAAAAGTATGATGGAGAATGTAACATTAGGATTTTACATTTTTTTAATATAACTTTTTCGTCTGTGCTAAAACATTGACTGGCATCTACATATAAAAGCCCTAAAGATTTTTTAGTTTTATTATCATAATTTAATTGGTTTGGTTTTAATTGTATTAATGGCATATTTATAGTGGGAGGAAGATGTGCATTTTTGTAATAAAAATCAGTTTCTTTACAATACTGAGATGACATACTGACTATTTTATATCTAAAAATGAATGGTGTTTATATAATAATTTATATATTTTTTTTATTCTAACGGAACATGGATTATATTCAGTAATGTGTAGTAGGGAGTGGTGGTGGTGGCGTGGTAAGGTTATTGGGGTGGTCGTGAGATTAGGGTGTGTATATTGTGGGTGTGGGTGATTATAAAAGTTGTGGTGGGGATGTTGTGTTGGTGGGGTTTGGGGAGGGTGGTGGTGGTGGTGGTTCTGGCGGTGTTTGGGTTGTTGTGTTGGTTGGGTTTTGGGAGGGTGGTGGTGGTGGTGGTGGTGGCAGTGTTTGGGTTGTTGTGTTGGTTGGGTTTTGGGAGGGTGGTGGTCGCGGTGTTTGGGTTGTTGTGTTGGTTGGGTTTTGGGAGGGTGGTGGTGGTGGTAACAGTGTTTGGGTTGTTGTGTTGGTTGGGTTTTGGGAGGGTGGTGGTGGCAGTGTTTGGGTTGTTGTGTTGGTTGGGTTTTGGGAGGGTGGTGGTGGTGGTGGCAGTGTTTGGGTTGTTGTGTTGGTTGGGTTTTGGGAGGGTAGTGGTGGTGGTGGTGGTGGCAGTGTTTGGGTTGTTGTGTTGGTTGGGTTTTGGGAGGGTGGTGGTGGTGGTGGTGGTGGCAGTGTTTGGGTTGTTGTGTTGGTTAGGGTTTTGGGAGGGTGGTGGTGGTGGTGGTGGCAGTGTTTGGGTTATTGTTTGGGTTGTTGTGGGGGTTGTTGTGTTGGTGGGGTTTGGGATATTGTTTGGGTTGTTGTGGGGGTTGTTGTGTTGGTGGGGTTTGGGTAGGGTGATAGTGGGGGTGTTGTTTGGGTTGTGGTAGTTTCCATATCTTTTATTATTTGAGGAAAATTTTTTACCAAATTGTTTTTCCTGGCATTTATACCGAAATAAAATATATGAAAACAATACTACAAACTCTTTTTTTTCTATAGTTTCTTTTACAATACTATGTATAATATCTCGAGGTATATTATCATGGTAAATGGTTTGGCATATGGTATCCATTCCTTCAATTAAAGATTGAATGAGATTTTTTTTATCATTTACAGATACCTCTCGAAATTTTCGTATTGTAATCTCAATCTTGTTCGAGGATAAATCCATGAAACTTTTCAGAAAGCTACATTCCGGATTCCATTGAATATGAAGAAGTAGAGGCTTGTCAGAAATGTCAAAATTCCATAGCCCAAGATTACAAAAAGCACATTTCACATGATCACTAAGACCTGTATAAAAGAATCGAGCTGAACTTAGATTTTCTGAGTTTGGTAATGTAAGTGGCCATGTGCTAAAACTTTCCAAGCGATTTTTACAATCTTCATATGTTCGATCGACACTGGGACAATGAGGTGACAATGAGAGGAATAAATTGGATTGCAGAATAACTTCACATAACTCTAAAGGGACATTACCAACGGGTTTTCCCATGATAAATGGACAATAAGGAACTCTTTGTCTATGTTTATTATGTGGAATATCGTTTATTTGCCAGTTCTTGATAACTGTATTACAGAAAATACATGCACATGCATCGTTTCTTTTAAGATAAAAAAATCCATCCCTAGCTAAATTTAGAGGGGGAAATCCATGGGAATTTCCAATTGTTAAATGTGTCTAGACGTGCACTTTCAAACTTCAAAAAAAAAATGTTGTTAAACATTCTGATAGGTGTTTTAATTTGTGAAATAAATGTACAATTATGTTCTGGATATACAATTGCATTACTATTTATATTGAATGTAAGTGACAAATGACACTTTATACATTTCCATAGATTTTCTTGTTTGTTATAATAAAACCCATTTCGTTTTAAAATGTTTAAATTTATTTTGAAATTTAAACCTTCTAATGTTTTCATGCTATGTTGTCCACTCATTTTGGCATGTAATTAATGAATGGTAAATTTATTAAATCCGTCTGACCATAATATATATTTACTAGGCATAGCATTTTATATATATATATATTTTTTTTTTATATATATTTCGAGATTCTTCAGGTTTACAGTAAAGGCTTCAAACTCTTCTTTTCAATTCAAATTCCATTATCATCACTAGTGTTCTAGGCGATTTGTAAAAAAAAAAAACTTGGTGGTTATAAAATAAACAAATTGAAATAAAATTAAAATAGTGATAGGATGATATCAAGGCAAAACAAAAACGAAGAATTTTGCAGCAAACATGAATTTGAGCTAAAGATAAGCCAAATGTTGGAAAAAGGTGGGCCTGGGAGTCGGAAAATTTTCACTCGAGAAAAATTAGCACAATACATTGAGGAAGTCAAAAATGCTAAATTGAAACTGAATTGGAAATATTCTCATGAATATGATCTATTGTCTCGATATGATGTCAAAAATCTATTTGGGGATGACGTCTTAGTAACCATCGACGAAACTGAACGAAGAATGAAGCGGGGGACCAAGCGTAAACTGACCAGTGACAATCGTCATTCTACTACGGCTGTAACAACAACAACAACAACAACAGGAACAACAGCTGATCCTGGCCGGATGTGTCGTCGTTTCATACATCAAGGGCAATTGTATGATACGATTTATGATGCACACAGAGCAGTTTGTCACGGAGGAGAAAAAAGAACTTATTTTGAAGCAAGTAAAACTATCGCTAACGTCACTCAACAATCGGTGAAACTCTTTATTTCAGTCTGCCACATATGCAATTTGAAACGACTTCCTCGACGAAAAAAAGGGGTAATACGGCCCATTGTATCGACCAGTTTTGCGGAGCGAGGACAAATGGACTTAATAAATATGCAAAAAGAAGGAGGATGTGTGTATAAATATATTTTACATTATCAGGATCATTTAACAAAGTTTTCGGTTTTACGAGCTCTTCGCAGTAAACGGGCGATTGAAGTGGCACGCCACTTACTCAATATATTTGCTCTCTTGGGAGCCCAACGAATTTTACAGAGCGATAACGGCCGTGAATTTGTGGCAGAGGTCATTCAAGAGCTAAAAAACGAAATGTGGCCCAACATGCTCCTCATTAATAGCAAACCTCGTCATCCACAGAGCCAAGGGAGCATTGAATGTACAAAAGAAAATGTAATTAAAATACTTGGCAGTTGGATGTGTGAAAATCAAACGCGAGATTGGTCAGCTGGACTTCCCTTTGTGCAATTCACCAAAAACACAGCATATTCACGTGGAATTGGCATATCGCCTTACAAGGCAGTTTTTGGTATAGAAGCGCCAATAAATATGAATAATAATACACCTTCATTAATAAAGATGATACAATTGAAATTAAGAGAAAAATAGAGGTGATGAGTTAATAGTACATTATTTCTTCAAATTTATTTATGTTAGTTAAAATGCACGTGCTAAATATCAAGGTTTATTATTAATTTATTTTTGTTTTTGTTTTTGTTTTAGGATACGAGAAGTTTGACTGAACTGAAAGTTGGTTGGGAATGAAAAAGACTAAATGAAACTAGTACTAGTGTCCTCCCCCCCCCCCAAAAAAAAAAGATATGAAAAACATACCTCATAAACCCAAAATGGTTCTGGATGGGTTCTACTGAAGATGGATGGGTACCCAGCATCATCACAATTGAAATTCATAATGCAAATATTGGATATAGGTTCGATGATAACTAAATTGTTTGTTGAACTAGTTTCCAACATTGACCATCATATATAGTAATCAACTCAAAAGTGGCATGGACCAGGGGAATCCGACTGTCTAATTAAAACAAAGCAAAGCAATGCGATGGTCAGAGATAGATGTTTATGTAATGTGATTTCTGCCCAGTGCTCTGAATGTCAAAGTGAAGAAATTCAAAGAAGCGCGGGTAAACGGCGTGAGTCATATATCATACAGTGGGGAGTTGATGATTGAGATTCATTCAATAGGCCGTTACATAACATCCATCAGATAATTAAAATACAATCGCCATTTTATATAGACTTTTTTCAATTCTGATAAAAAATTATATATATATTATATTATGTTAGACCCAGAAATCTTCACATGTTTCATATGTTTCATATATCATACTCCCCACTGTATGATATATGACTCACGCCGTTTACCCACGCTTCTTTGAATTTCTTCATCAGTCTCATTCCCAACATTAATGTCATCATTATTTTCATCCTCATCATGATATATAAACCAGCAGCAGCAGCAGCAGTAGTGACATATAACAGTTAATAAATAATTCTTTAAAATGTCAATTTGATAATAAATAGATTTTTTCAATACTTTTCTGAGTTGGCGGAGGCAGGCGCCATCACTCATTTCTACTCCTTTTTGAACGCTAATATATATATATATATATATATATATATATATATATATATATATATATATATATATATATATATATATATATATATATATATATATATATATATATATATATATGTCGTACCTAGTAGCTAGAACGCACTTCTCAGCCTACTATGCAAGGCCCGATTTGCCTAATAAGCCAAGTTTTCCTGAATTAATATATTTTCTATAATTTTTTTCTTATGAAATGATAAAGCTACCCATTTCATTATGTATGAGGACATTTTTTTTTATTGGAGGTAAAATTAACGTAGATATATAACCGAACCTAACCAACCCTACCTAACTTAACCTAACCTATCTTTAAAGGTTACGTTAGGTTAGGTAGCCGAAAAAGCTAGGTTAGGTTAGGTAAGGTGGGTTAGGTAGTCAAAAACAATTAATTCATGAAAACTTGGCTTATTAGGCAAATCGGGCCTTGCATAGTAGGCTGAGAAGTGCGTTCTGGCTACTAGGTACGACATATATATATATATATATATATATATATATATATATATATATATATATATATATGTCGTACCTAGTAGCCAGAACGCACTTCTCAGCCTACTATGCAAGGCCCGATTTGCCTAATAAGCCAAGTTTTCATGAATTAATTGTTTTTCGACTACCTAACCTACCTAACCTAACCTAACCTAACTTTTTCGGCTACCTAACCTAACCTAACCTATAAAGATAGGTTAGGTTAGGTTAGGTAGGGTTGGTTAGGTTCGGTCATATATCTACGTTAATTTTAACTCCAATAAAAAAAATTGACCTCATACATAATGAAATGGGTAGCTTTATCATTTCATAAGAAAAAGATTAGAAAAAATATATTAATTCAGGAAAAATTGGCTTATTAGGCAAATCGGGCCTTGCATAGTAGGCCAAAAAGTGAGTTCTGGCTACTAGGTACGACATATATATATATATATATATATATATATGTCGTACCTAATAGCCAGAACGCACTTCTCAGCCTACTATTCAAGGCCCGATTTGCCTAATAAGCCAAGTTTTCATGAATTAATGTTTTTTCGTCTACCTAACCTACCTAACCTAACCTAACCTAGCTTTTTTTGGCTACCTAACCTAACCTTACCTATAAATATAGGTTAGGTTAGGTTAGGTAGGGTTGGTTAGGTTCGGTCATATATCTACGTTAATTTTAACTCCAATAAAAAAAAATTGACCTCTTACATAGAGAAAAGGGTTGCTTTATCATTTCATAAGAAAAAAATTATAGTAAATATATTAATTCAGGAAAACTTGGCTTATTAGGCAAATCGGACCTTGAATAGTAGGCTGAGAAGTGAGTTCTGGCTACTAGGTACGACATATATATATATATATATATATATATATATATATGTCGTACCTAGTAGCCAGAACTCACTTTTCAGCCTACAATGCAAGGCCCGATTTGCCTAATAAGCCAAGTTTTCATGAAATAATATATTTTCTCTAATTTTTTTCTTATGAAATGATAAAGCAACCCATTTCATTATGTAAGAGGTGAATTTTTTTTATTGGAGTTAAAATTAACGTAGATATATGACCGAACCTAACCAACCCTACCTAACCTAACCTAACCTATCGTTATAGGTTAGGTTAGGTTAGGTAGCCGAAAAAGTTAGGTTAGGTTAGGTTAGGTAGGTTAGGTAGTCGAAAAGCAATTAGTTCATGAAAACTTGGCTTATTAGGCAAATCGGGCCTTGCATAGTAGGCTCAGAAGTGAGTTCTGGCTACTAGGTACGACATATATATATATATGTATATATATATATATATATATATATATATATATATATATATATATATATATATATATATATATATATATATATATATATATATATATATATATATATATATATATATTTAATGCTAAACGAAACCTCTCAATGTTCAATAATTCTTAGCCATTTATTAAAAAACTTGTGGGAATATTAATTATGCGTTAGAAGCTGGAGTGCTGATGGAGGTGGAGGTGGTGACAGTGTCACTGCTGGGTATGGGGTTTCCAGAGGAAGTGGCGTCCCTGGAATCACCACTTGTGGTCTCGTCGTTAGCAGCTGGAGTGCTGGTGTAGGTGACAGTGGCACTGACATCTTCTGATTGTTGAGAGATGGTGTCGCTGTTTGTGGATTGGATTCTCATCCACATTAAAAATAAAATAATTAGTAAACATATACCAACAACAAATATATAAATGTTCATTTTTTTATAATAACCAAAACAAAAAAAATATTAGAGGATAATTCATAAAAAATAAAAAACAACAACTAAGTATTTTGGGTAATTGCCATATAGACCGTTTATTGGCCAACATTACATTAAAATATTAATATAATTGAAAAGTTTTAATTATAATATAAACTACCATATACATCCTTGTGTTTTAGGTGGGGTATACAAATTTACATACTGATTAAATGACATTGAACCGCACAAATCTTGTGGTATATGATGTACATCATTAGGAGGTTCTATTTGGAAGTTGGGGATGGATGTATCTGCTTTTATAGTTTTATCAACAACTTGAAGATATTCAGAAGGATCTCGTATTTGTACTAAATAATTAGGTTGAAGAGTTGTAATGTTGTTTCCCGGTGTTACTTCAAATTTCCTAAATACCCCAACACTGCGATTCATAATATTTTGCAAATGGGCAATGGTATTTTTTAATACTACCATCTCATTAGAACATAGGCTCTTGAGAGTAACAAAACCGATTTGATCTGAATATACTACATTAGGCGATGCTATTTCAAGAATATTTGTGCCATTTTCGGGATAGTCTGAAAATATATCTATACCATTGGGTTTTTCACCTGCAAGATTATGATTGATATCGAGTATTTTTGAGGGAGACATTCCAATGGCAATATCAAAAATAGAATAATTAACATTATTTATATCAACAGGTTTATTCAGGTCATCATTAAACTCTGAAAAGTAATTTTTCAAATTGTCTATATTTGCTTTTAAATTCTTACGAAACATTTCCGAATCATAAATATGTTTCTCCATAGCAATATCAGCGAGATCAGGAGAGGTGGTAGTATTTAAGTCAGGAAAACTGTCTGGTTTAATAGGATCTCCAGGTTTGAGATTTGTATTAGGTGTCATGGTATGTGCTGTATTTACAAATCGTTTATGAGGTGGATATTTAGTACCATCTTTAAGTCCTCGTTTCAATTTTTCACAGGCTGTAGTTGATTTAGGTTCAGTACTGTCAGTAAACACGGCCTTCCCTTTATTATTAATGATGAGAATATTATGTGGAGTAGTGATACACTCATTATTGAGTGGAGGGTATTTTTTAAGATCTTCCGGATTATTCGAGAGGGCAACCGCTATGGCTAGAAAATCATGTATTCGATGTGTGGACAAGGGTTCATAACAAGCAAAATTGGTTGGATTCAAATATAATCTACTTCCATCATTATCTGTTATAGTTTTCTCTTGTAAACGTCGCTGTGATTGAATTAGTTGAGAATAATATATGTTTAAAACTGAATTTACATCAAAAACTTTTAGTAAAACTAAATTTTCTTCACCTTTAGCTGCTTTAACAAATTTATGAGGTGGAGAAGTTATTAATTTATTCTTGTCAGTTGGTATATGCTCACCTTTGTAATAACCATTATCAAGAGAAGCAGGGAGAGCGTTCATAAACTTTTCATAACATTTCAATTGGTCTTTAATGTTATTATTATTGCAAGGAACAGTTTCCTCTGTATCAACCCAAATTACTTTAACCCCCTGATCTATGAGATTTGATGGCATAGCTAACATCTGTAAAAAGATTTTTGAATCAGGGATTAGAATATTACCTGGATGAAAAGATATATTCATAGCATTTTGCATGTTAGGATAGACTTTTTGATTAACATTATAACTTGTTAAGACATGAGCCATTGGTCCTAAATTATAAGTTTTATGAGGCCCAGTTTTGTTGGAACAAAATGAGTCTTTAAAATCTTTCACCACGTCTGTTGATAACAAACCCATTTTTAGATATAAACCGGGTGGACATATAGCAGACAAACTTTTATAAATATTATGTACTGGTTTTTCCTGTGCTTTTCTATACAAATCTTCAATTTGTTGTAAATGATAATCTTTTTCTTCATATTTTAGGTCAGGAAATAGAGCGTGAATACAAACACATTTAGAAGAATTACCTATCATATTTAACTGTTGACCCAAAGCTTTTATGAAAGAAGCACGTTGGTTAGGGTCACTGATATATCTAGTCATATCTTGAATTTTGGAAAGAACTTCAGATATTTCTGGATTAACTTTTGGATTGGCCATTATTGATGTTATAGATGAATTCGGAGTTAGACCAACTACTGATTGTTGTGTTATGGTGTTTGTTTGTTGGTTTTGTGCTGGTGGTGTTGGTGGTGGGTTTGATGGTGGGTTTGGTGATTGTACAGGATTGGTTCTATTTGGAATCCCTACAGGACTACTCATATTTTCATATATTTTTTATTATAAACTAAAATAAAAAGGTAAATAAATGTCTTCATCTTTACCTCAATCACCGACATCATCACTTTCAATAAAAAATCCCATAGTTAATTCTGATGTCATTAATATCATTTCTAAAATTAATGATGATTCACCCCAACATAGTTTAATTAGAACGATGATTAGAGAACAAATAAATATGATAGGTACTCAATGTATTTGTAAACATGCAATTTTACCTAATGTAAAAACAGAAGATAAAGATTATTATTTACTTCAACTTGAACAACTCTATATGAAACCCCAAGAAAAATTATCCAAATCCAATACCTATATAAGTTTATCTGCCATATGCCAATCATGTTTGTATGTGAAAATGGGTTTAATCTTTCGGGAAACTTTAAATGATTTTCATTATAATGAAATGTGTCATAATAACATTGGAATACACACCTATAATTTAGGATATTTCTGGCATGCTCTATCTAGTTTCGGTATTAATTACAAAATTTATCCCCAAATTAAACAAACACAGAACATATCTTTCTTCCCTGGTAATGTTATCTTACCCAATCCCAACATTTTGTTACAAATTTTAGCTATGCCATCAAATCTCATAGATCAAAATATTAAAATTGTTTGGGTTAACACTAAAGAAATAATAGACGAAATAAATGAAATAAATGTTGACGATTTAACTAAAATTTATACAAAATTTGTAGAAAGTCTCCCATATCCTTTGGAAAACGGTTACTATAAACGTCCATTAAAAAACGAACAATGGAATGACAATGAAAAGGGAATAAGCGCTCCACCTTCTTCACGATTTATTAAAGTTATAAAAAATGATGATTTTAATTCAGTGGAATTAAAAATCTTTGATATTAACAATATAATGAGTATTTGTTATGCTCAGTTAATTAAATCTCAGCAACGGCTCTTACAAATAAGAAATAATCGATTGTCATACTGTGAACCATTATCGACACATAGGACTCATGATTATATAGCTATAGCAATTGCTCTTTCTGACTCCCTCGATGATCTTAAAGAATTACCACCTCTCAATGGTCGATGTATCTTCACGATGCATAACATTCTTATTGTTAACAGACAAAGAAGAGCTATTTTTACTACAACTACTACCAAAAATCAATCCACTGAATGTATACAGTTAAAACGAGCTCTTAAACCTAAAATATCCACCCAAACCAATACCAGTTCACCCAATGTATTACAACAGCTCAAAAATCCTGTTAGACCTATAGATATTCATCCCCCTTCTTTTATACATGAGACCAAATTTTCTTGTCTGTCTCATATTGCAACTGAGAAACCTATGGTTAAAACGTATCAAAGTCATTTAACTTCAAATACTGATAATTTAAAACGGTATTTCAATACATTTAATGATGATCTAAATGTGGATGTGGTAAATAACATTAATGATGTTTCCATTCTCGATATTGCAATGGGAATGTACCCTAGTAAAATATTAGATAATTACTTGAAACCGGAAAAAAATTCAAATATTGATATTTCCACTGACGAATCCAATGGAGAATGTATGATTAGGATATTAGAAACCACCCCTCCTAATACTGCTTATTCATCTCATATAGGATTCATTTCCCTTACAAATATATGCAGTAATGAAAAATTAGTTTTAAAGAATATGGCAACATTTTTACCAAATATATTAGCTCGAGATACTGGCACAAACTTCATTTCTAAAAATTCTCTAGGGAATATTACCCATAATATAAATTTTTTGGCTGAAATGAAAGATCACAACGAGTTTATTGAGTCCATAAAACAACCAAATTAACAAAGTAAAATAAAATAAAAAAAATGACTTCAAAATCAACCTTGGATATTATTAATCTTAATGATGCCCTTAAAAATAAAAAATATAAAAAAGCTTTTCAAATTTATTTAGACTTTGAAAAATCTATTCTAAAAACACTCTTTGTAAATGAAATTAAAATTATACCCGAAAATTAAAATAGTCCAGAGAGACTAAACCCATTTCCTTTGATAATATGTTCAACGCTGTTCAAATTAGCATTACAAGAAGATAAGAAAAATGATATAAAAGAATTTAAACCGAAAGAAAATCTTCAAAAATTAAATGAATTCTTTAAAAATACCGATAATATTGACCAAATAGTAGGTTCATCCCTCATTAACGATCTACTAACTAACCTTATACATTGTGCAATCAATGAACTTGAAAATGAAAATATGGATGAACCCAATCTCATGGACAGAATTTTTGGTGTATATAAATTATTTGAACAGTTTCTATTTGCCCTTGAACGTAGTCATCTTTATACACCATTTTCAATCTACACTCACTTGATTTACCTTTGTTTTCTGTTATGCAAACGCATGAATGAACTCATAAAAAGTTGTGTAAATATGAATACAATCTCTAATTCAAAAATAAATAAAATTCAAAACACATTTCAAAATAATGTAAACCAATTGGAAAACAATAATAAATTTTGTATACAACAGTTACATGAACATTATCAATGGCAACTAAAAGACTCTCAAGAAATTTATAAAAACAAAATTGAAGAAATTTACAAAAAACAGAGGAAAGTAAAAATGAATTATGGAAAAGGGTTAACCTTTCAACTATTGACACTATACATGAACAAGAATTAATGTTAAATAACCAACTTGAATTAATAGAAAAAATCATATCCGAAATAAAAACGTATGGAATGAATGATGATGATGATGATGAATTAACACAAGATGACCAACGATCATTGAGTCCTAGGGATACAAACCAATCGCTCTTTGACCATTCCAATGTCAGCTGAACACCATATTGTTGCATCTCCAGCCGGGATTCTGCCTTAGAAGCTTTCAGGCATAATCCCACGAGTACCTACTTAATCAAACTTATAGAAATATAAAATAGATATTAATAGTACTACCATCATTAAGTTGAAATTTGTATCCATATAAGGGGACGGCATTGTCTACTTCTGATCATATTACTATTTTCTACCTTGTTTCTATTTATCAATGATAACTGATCGTTTTCAAGCATAATAATATAGTAGTCACTGTTTATACTTCTTTTGTTTTGTATAGTCGGAGTTGCTACTATCCCAAAGATTTCTCTTTCACAGAAACATATTAAGGATAAGAGAGCTGTGTCCCCATATGATGGGTACTGGTCTAATTTTCCTGGTGTGGATGAATCTGTTCCATTATTATGATTATAATTATTATTGGTTTTGCCGTTTAAGCCTTTAGAACGAATGAACATATCAATATCATTTATTTGATGAGGGGGTATATTGAAAGCCCCAAATTCTTTCACCACGTCATATATGGTATAAGGTTTGATAGATATCAGTCGACTGTATTGCTGTTTGACTATTCCATCATCATAATTTGTCTTATAACTCTTTCTTTTCCATCCCAAAGCATTATAAACAGCCCAGTTATCTATCAGTATGGCTCTCATATCTGAATATTTAGGGTATTTATTGACAATATATTTATATGACTTACTAACACCATATTTATTTTTAGATAAAACACAGTCATAATACGTTAAAATATGTGTAAAATATTGACACATGTTCAATAAAGTTAAAACATTTTGAATATATGATCGTTTTCCTGCTGTCCATAAAATAAGAATATTGTGTTTGTTGGTGGCTTTCATATAATCTAACATCTCATATAAAAATGGCCGTGTATATACTGAGGGAAAACTATCTGACAAATTCAGTTGTAAATGTTGTTGTTCATCATATATGTCTAATGTATTATCGAAATTAAAAACAAGAAGAGCTGGTGCTCTTTTTTCCTCGTTAAGATATCATACATATTTATAAAAAAACACATCTTGAGTAAAATCTTCAGTATCTAACATTTGTTTACTGTTAAAATAATTATTAATATTATCATCATTATTATTATTATTATTGTCATCATTGTTTATTGGTGACAATATATCAGTAGTAATTGTAGATGTCGCAGTGGATGTAGTTGTTGTTGTTGTTGTTGTTGACGTAGTGTCACTAGTTGTAATAATTGCATTAGTATCACTAGTTATATCAGAAGGAAAATATGATAAAAGTGGCTTTGTAGTCATATTCCACGACATTATTTTCTTATTTTTTAAAAATTAATTAAATTGTTTTTTTATTGGTCTTTGAAGGTAACAATTGGTAACATGGGATGCCCGAATAATGTGGAAGGAACATGTTTTATTACTTCTTCAATGAAATGTTTGTTAGAGTGTCGCATTTTCTCAGTGGGAAGTATATTTTTATCAAGTAAACATTTTAAATGAATCATGGCATGAACAATAATAACACAGACGTTAAGAGCTGACATTCCCATTCCATTTAGACTAGTGTTGAACATTTCTCCATTAGACATATTTACAAATGTATTATATGAAATACGATGGGAACCTAACACCTTATATCGTTTATCAGCTCCAGGCATAACCAAACTATAAGCATCTAGGCCACTTACAAGAGACCGATCATTATCCTTGTTTATATAATTTTTTATCATCATCTGTTTTTGTTTTATATATGTTTATTAATTCATTTATTGATTAAAAAATATACACATTATTAGTAGTATTGTCCAAATAAAGATTAATATACTCACAATCTTGAGGATAGAGGAGTTTACCATTTTGATCTCTATCACCTTCTAACGCCAAATTCAAAATTTCCTTATTTACTTCTAATACATTTTCCTTATAGTCGATAAAATGATAATTTAGTGGGGGTAATCTTAAATTTTTTTGAATCTCAAACCAACCCTCAAACAAATATTGATCAGCAGCTCCAAACCAATTTTCAATTGTTCTAGACATAAGTTGCTTAGCCACATGTCCCATAAATCTAATCCAGTTATGATAAACTTTATTTATAATAAATTGAGCACTTTCATGTGTATAAATTAAAGCTGTTATTGGTTCAGCTTTAATGATGTTACTCTTACCTAAACACTCCTCAATATACTGTAAACGTCTTTCAACTCTAGCTATTCGCGTTCTTTCCTCTAAATCATAATCATCAATATAAACATCCCTATTAAAGTGATTTTTCTCGTTTTTAATGTGACCATCTCGGTTTACACGATATGCGTCACTAGAGGGTAAGAGGCCACCTGCTGTTTTGACAAATGGTATGCGGTATCGTCGTTGTTGTTGTTGTTGTTGTTGAGATTTTCTTCGATTTTGTTCACTTTTTCTTTCACTAGTTGTTCTTGGTGTTGGTGTTGGTTTAGATTCTGTTGCTGTTGTTGCAGCTGTTTTGTTTTTTCTAATTTTATTATTAGATTCTTCATTTTCACTGGGACTGTAAATTCCTCCTTTTGATGGGAAATAGGCCATTGAGACAAAATTTTCAATTTTTTCTTTTTCCTCTTTCTCTTTTTTTTAAAGAGGTTATTATTATTATTATTATTATTATTATTCATTTTTAACTATAAAGAAAACCTTAAGAGTGAAAATAATATCTAGGAATAAATTAAAATTCAAAAGGAGTCGTATCACGTGATTATATTATTTTTAAAATTATTTCAGAACTACAACAGAAAGGTGTTCACCTGCGGAAACCTCATGCGTGTACTGAGGTAAGTACAATTCAACCCTTCCTCTTTCTCCTAGCATCAGGTCAGCACAGGTGGTGTAAGAGCAGCATGATTGAAGTTGGTCTTTGGAGCGCCGCTACTCTGTGATAACTCAAGGAGGTGACAGTCTTTACTGAGCCTCCATTCTCCACCTCGAGAGTGCTGGTCTCCACCTCGAGAGTGCTGGTATCTGCCTCGGGAGTGCTGGTCTTTGCCTCGGGAGTGCTGGTCTTTACAGCGCCTCCATTCTCCGCCTCGGGAGTGCTGGTCTTTACTGCGCCTCCATTCTCTGCCTCGGGAGTGCTGGTCTTTACTGCGCCTCCATTCTCTGCCTCGGGAGTGCTGGTCTTTACTGCACCTCCATTCTCTGCCTCGGGAGTGTTGGTCTTTACTGCGCCTGCTGCGCTGTCGCTCTGTGCCTCGGGAGTGTTGTCGCTCTGTGCCTCGGGAGTGTTGTCGCTCTGTGCCTCGGGAGTGTTGGTTGGTCTTTGCTGCGCCTGCTGCGCTGTCGCTCTGTGCCTCGGGAGTGTTGGTCTTTGCTACGCCGATGTTCTGTGCCTCGGGAGTGCTGGTCTTTGCTGCGCCTACTGCACCTGCACCGGCGCTCTGTGCCTCGGGAGTGTTGGTCCTTGCTGTCCCCCTCGAATTGTAATCTCATATCAAATCGTACCACATTTACCTTATAAGATGACAAAAAAAAAAAAAAAATGAACATCATTTATTATATTGTATTCACAACATAGTTTTACATAACATATTTGATAAAATATAATAACTTGAATAGTCATCCTTTGACTGAAGAAGACAAATCACAATCTTATGACAAATCACAATCTTATGAAAATTTGTAATGAGGAGTCTCAGATGATGATATAGTTATTTTTTTTTTTTTTTTTTACCTCATCCATGACTAGAGGTTCCTGTTCCCCCGTTTGTAGAAAAGTTTCTGTTCCAGCATTGAAACTCTGAGTGTCCATAAAAATTAATGATATCTGTTGAAATGAAAAACTATATGTTTTAATAATAATTTTTACACTTTTATATATATATATATATATATATATATATATATATATATATATATATATATATATATATATATATATATATATATATATATATATATATATATATATATAGTATATATATACGAGCTCCAAGCGAGGTCTCTTCCCTTCACAGTGGAGAACTAATATAAGGAATATAAGGTTGTGGGTTGTCTTATATATCATGCATGGCCATGTAGCCAATAATTTTCGATTTTAGAATTTTCTTCTATCTGACTTTGGGGAAGTTCAAGTTATTGTGGATGAGGAAAAAGAGAGAGAATGAGAGAGAGAGAGAGAGAGAGAGAGAGAGAGAGAGAGAGAGAGAGAGAGAGAGAGAGAGAGAGAGAGAGAGAGAGAGAGAGAGAGAGAGAGAGAGAGAGAGAGAGAGAGAGAGAGGGAGGGAGAGAGAGAAAGGGAGAGAGAGAGAGAGAGAGAGAGAGAGAGAGAGAGAGAGAGAGAGAGAGAGGGAGAGAGAAAGGGAGAGAGAGAAAGGGAGAGAGAGAGAGAGAGAGAGAGAGAGAGAGAGAGAGAGAGAGAGAGAGAGAGAGAGAGAGAGAGGGAGAGAGAAAGGGAGAGAGAGAGAGAGAGAGAGAGAGGCTTTATACACCTGCAGGGACAATGATATCTAAACCATTACCTCTAATCATGGACAATGATAGTTGTCGTCACCCTGCACCAAAATCATATACAATAAGTTAGGATATAGCTTCTCTCTCTATATATATAATACATTTAACCCCCCCCCCAAAAAAAAGAGTGTCAAATTTTTTCCATAAATTACAAAATAAACAAATAATGATTACCCGAAAAATAGTGTACCTGTCTATGCTTAGAAGTGACTGGCACTATATTATTGACTTCCATCCAATATTTGGTTGATACCTTAGGAGAAAATGATGTATAAAGTAGTTCCCACAAGAGTTGTTGGTAAAAATGTTAATATTTAAAATAAATAAAAAATAATAATGATATATATTTGTTTGATAGCTATATAAAGGAGTTGTATGGGAAAGGAGATTAACACAAGTTCCTACCTACCCCTGAGTCTCCTTAGTCTTTCCAAATAAGTAATTAAAAGTGGTAATTTACGAAAATACCACTTTTGGTGTTAACGGAACAGAGTACATTCTCAGTAGAAGTTAGTGAAAATGTAATAAATGATAATAATGATGAATATTTTATTATTATCTTACATTATTCATTAACTTCTTTTGTTTTGTTAATGTTAATATATTATGTATATTTGATGTCATATGATTGGTGTATTCAAAAATATAATGAATATTTAGAGAATCATTCTAAGAAGAAAAAGGAGTATGCATATCAACAGACTCATATTATATAAATGATGTTATAATGATAATGTTTCCTCATCAGTGTACTGTTTGTTACTTACTAACAATCATTTAATATGGATCTAATTAATACATATCAACAGCTATTATCAAATCTTGTATTTTCTCCTTAAAGTAAATCTTCAAAACCTAATTTCTAGCATCTAATTATTACTAACACCCAGGAGGTCATGTCCTCTGCCTTCATTAACCATTAATAAAAAGTCTACGGTTTACGAACTCCACAGTAATTATTTTTTACATCCTTTCTGGTCTTATATTTATATAAATTTACACCAGTTAGTTTCTTTAATAATTTCTTCTTCTTCTTCAGGTGTCAAATCGTTAGTTATATGAAATATTTCTCTGATTTCTTCTACTGTCAATTTTTTAATAATATTGGCAAACATTTTGATTCCTTTGTCAGTTAGATCTTTAATATTTAAGTAATCAGCTGCCAAAATTATTGGCAACAATGTATCTTGTTCAAAAAAATCAAAATCCCATTTTGAAAATGACATTATAGAACTATCATTATTATTGTGATGGTAACCACACCATTCAATTTTTTTTTTAAATAATAGTGTTTACATTTGGAAGAGGAATAGCTTCATCATTGGTATCATCACTCAAATCATTTAAAATGGTTTTTATAACACCACTCTGTCTGATAATATCATATTCTACTTCAAAAATATCACCATCACTACTTTGCAGTTTTATGATTGAATAAGGAGGAGGAGGAGGATGATGTGGTAGAGAGGAATAAGAACTTGCTGCCATTATTTATTTCAGACTTTCTTGACTCAGTTGTAGAAGAGAAATACCCCAAATGAGGGATTTCATAAAATCTGAGGGTTGAAATGAATCGTGTTGTAGTTATTGGTTGATCGGTAAATGCTTTGAGTGAAAGACTGCAATAGAAAATGTATTTTCATTAAGATGAGACTTGGGAAAATATTGAATGATATAATGAGAACCGAGAAGTTTTAAACTTGCTTCTTTATCATTAAGATATTTTTTACTTGTATTTACTAATTGATGTGGATCCCACTTACCCTTTAGATTTTTAGATTGAAGCTGAGAAGAAGGTATCACCAATATGGGTTGTAAGAGCAAAAAGAGAATAGATGACCAATGATAAGCTACTACTAAACCACTGTCAGCAAGACTGAAGATACTAATAGGGTGGGGTAAATTAAAAACAGGTGGTATTTTAGGTTTTAGCATTGTAGTTGCAATCCAACCTGGATTGGTAACAATTTCAGAAAAATAAGAAATCGAAGTTGGAATAACCCAAGTGCATAGCAAATCACTGGTGAAAAATGAGAAAGATACTATTCCTTTCTTTCTTTTCACAGTATCATAACCTAAGAGCAAGAGTCCTGGTAATTGGCGTAGTCGGCATCTTCCTGCTATATATTCATTATGATTATGGTTTTTATCATTAGAGAGTGAATTATATATTTGGCTACAATATTTGAGAAACATGGTAACAATTTGATAAAATCCTTTATTGTCATGTAGTGGAAGGTAATAATATTCATCAAATTTTGAATTATTCTCTGAGGAATTATTAATACTCCACGACCAACTTTCATAGGAAAAAGGCATATAACTAAAAGCACATTCTTATAAGGAATTAACTTCTTTTTGACATATAAACATTCTCTATTTTTTTTTTTATATTTCTGATCTTTAGGTAACAAAATAACAAATAAAACAGCTATATATTTTATTATGTTATATTTATAACAATTACAAAATGGGCTAAAAATAGAACATATAACTAACTACATACATAATGAATCAAGTAACCCTAAACAAAACCATGAACACTCTGACATTGTTTGTTTTTTAATATCCTTAACTATTTTCAAAATAATTATTTTTTCTTCTTCTGTATAATTAGCAAGTGTTTTTTTTAGAGAACTTGGCTAAATTTCTAAGGGAAACGACATTTATTTGACCATTATATTTATGGTTACATTTATATACCATCTCATTAAGTAAACTCATATAAAGCCAAGAATTAGACATTTCTTGTTTAATACCATTTACAATTTGAGGATAATACTTAATCTCTTTTTTGTGGTCGTTTATAAATTGAAAACTGGATGCATGCCAAGACATTTTATGTAGATTCTGTAGTGTGTAAGCTAAAGATGCTACAAGTGATAATTTATTTAATTCATATGCACCAATAATATTGGGGTGTAAGAAAAAATAATCTAGTTCGTTACTCATCTTTTGATAAATTTCTTGGCATAGATGTCGTTGGTAACTTATCATTTCAAAATGTATTTGAATTTTGACTTTATTCCATAAAAAATGGGTAAATTCCTCAACCTTAATATAAACTTTTTTATCCATTTCAATTGTTTGGTCTTTTATACGAAGAATAAATTTTAAATCAGCATCTTTTATATAATTTTCATGAATGGCTTTTGTTAACAACAAATCTTCAATTTCTTTTTGGACATAAGTTGGAATAAGTGGGGTAGCACATAACTCCCATACCATATCTCTAATACACATATCAAAATTGATCATTGAAGAATATTTGTTCATAAATATCTCTTTTAAATCTGGTGTAAGAAACATAGAAGTAAAATTATCTATTTCAGAATTAGGTATTATTTCATATATTTCAACCATTTTTGTTATTTATTCTTCAGCTCCTCTTTGTGTTAATGGCTCATATACATACTTCTTTTATACTATATACTACTACCCATCTAATAATGTAAATCTCTATGACTTTCAAAATATCCAATTTCTCATATAAATTAATTATCCCATATAATATTTAGGATCTTAATTCTTTTTTCTCTCTTTCCAAAATATACAATTTCTCATTTATATTATTCAATAATGTATTTAGATTCTTAATGTTTTTTTCTCTATTACTTTCCATAACAATATCCAATCTTTTATTTATAAAATCACACCTCTCATTCAGGATATTAATTCTTCTGTCTACAATAGCAAATGTCTTGATATAACTTTATCATGTAAACAACAACACCTAATATATTTTTCTTTTACTTGGATATTTTTGGGATTAATCTTTTCTATAAAATTTCCAGATTTTGGTTTAGCTTCTTCATTTACCTCTTGATTTTGTTCTTTAGAAAACGTCCGTTTTCGCTTCTTCCCGCCTACTTGGGACGTCTGTCGGTCTTCAATGGGGCCTCCTGTCCTTTTTAAGTTGGTTACACTTTTCCGGGGCTCTAGATTTTGTTCTTTAGAAGACTTCTTCCCGTCTTCTTGGGCCATCTGTCGGTCTTCAATGGGGCCTCCTGTCCTTCTTAAGTTGGTTACACTTTTCCGGGGCTCTAGATTTTGTTCTTTAGAAGGCTTCTTCCCATCTTCTTGGGCCATCTGTCGGTCTTCAATGGGACCTCCTGTCCTTCTTAAGTTGGTTACACTTTTCCGGGGCTCTAGATTTTGTTCTTTAGAAGACTTTTTCACGTCTTCTTGGGTCGTCTGTTGTCCTTTAATGGGGCCTCCACGTTCTTTTCCTTTCTCATTCAATTTTCTACCTGTTTCTTTGTCGATTTTTTCTAACTGTTTACATTTTTGTACCCATTTTTTCGATTTTAAAACAAAGTTTTTTTTTTTAATTTGTCCATTTTCACATGTTTCTTCTGGAGGTGGTTATTATTTCATTCACCCGATGATTCTGGAAATGAAGCATTAATTTAAAAATATAATTTATATATTTTTCATCAACTATTATATAAGAACTTACAAAAGCTTATTTTTTATACAATATTATGGGTCTTCATTTATTCAACAAATGTTTAACTAATACCAAGATAATGTTAACTGTTCAAAATGACAAAGAGCTAAATCAATATTTAAAGAAATTCTTTCCTTCAGGTCTTAACCATTTAAAATATATTGGGATTGATGGTTCCGTTTTTTCCATGCACATACCATAAAAGGGAAACAAGTTGGAACAATTGATATCAATGCTAGAGCCCAAAAAGTATGTAATATAATTTGTGCCTATTGTGATATTCTCATGAATTTACTAAGTAACAATAACACCGATGATGATGATGATCATAATAATAATAATAATACTAATACTAATACTAATAATAAGGGAAGAACTTGTAATAATATGATAATACACTTTGTTATGGATGATAAGTCTCTCTTTACAAAAAATCGTAGCAATCAACAAAAATCTGACCCCTTTTCCATTCTTTCTCCCCATGAAAAATTATCCTTAGAAAAATGTACAAATGCAATGATAAAAAAAAATGGACATTCAACATCCTAATATCATATTTCCATTATCAACTGAATCATTACCTTTTGATCAACGAAATGAGGGTGAAATAACTCTATTTCGTTTTATTAATAAAATTTTAAATAAAAATTCCCGTTACATAATTATAAGTAATGACTCTGATATATCAGCAATGTACATTCTTCGAGAGGATGATCGTGTTATGTTGGTTATCCCACCATGTAATGGACAATCATACATTGGATTAAACAATTATAATCATATTATGGTTAAATTAAATATAAATTCTCAACAACTATTTAGTTTAACAGTATTGTATTTTATATTTTTTGGAAGTGACTATAATTTAGGTCTCATATCTTGTTGGACAATCAGTAAACATGACATTTTAAAAAACACCATTTTACATGAAGAAACAAATCTTGTTTCAATTTTTAATCAAATGAAAAGATGTCGTTCAACTAAAAATGAAGCAATCATATGGCAGGAGTGGGGGGATTCTGTAACATACCAAGACTATTTTTTTTTTTTAAATTAATTGTATATGAAGCAGTTCATAGTGCCCGATATCATAAATCATTAGGGCAAAGTAATCCATCATCATTAAATTTATATTCAAATAATCACATAAAAGTTTTAACTAAAACTTTAAAATTAATTAAATAATAAGTAATTATTTATTACCTGTTAAAAACCTTAAGACAATTATTGTATTGAGTAGTAATATTTGTTCCAAATTCATCCTGAGGATTGAAATTCACATATATTCTAGGCTTTATTACAATGGGTTGTCTATGCCGATTAATTATATGGGCATGTCTCTTTTCGCGACTTACATTTTTATAGTAACTGGGTAAAATATCTTGAAGTTTACAAAAATTTAACTGGGATAGGTTGGTCGTATGAGAGAGAGAGTATTTTAATTGGGAATTATGAACAATAGCAGTTTTAAATAAACGTTTGGCTTCCATCCAATCAGACAAATTTGTAAATGTCCATAATATGATCTTGATTTTATCTTTAGCTTTAGGAACACATTTCCATTCATTACACCATACATCGTTAATCATTAGATTTGTTATTATATAATGCAAAATATCAATAATTAATCTTTCATTACACACAATGAAAACTGGACGTTGAGTTATGGAAAAAACATTGTGTTCAGTAGCAATGGTTTTAGCAGCAAACAATAGGCATTCAATCACCTCATAACCAGCAATAAAACCTGGCGAAGAGTACTGGTTGGAACATTTTTCTATAATTTTTTTATCATTCGAATTATATATGGCAAGTTTTACAATTCGACAATAATTTCCAGTTTTCTTGTTCTGCAGACTCATACCAACTCCCTTGTTAGATATGTAGAATATGCTTTCCTGATCATCTACAGGGATATTTACATTTGTCTCATGTAATGAATATTCAACATATATATACATATCATGGGCCATAAATGGAAGTTTAATTTTTTGTCTTTTCAGTACATTTGCCATTTTAGGAAGATTGTGGTGGTGGGGAGGATTGGGATGTTTGCTGCTGTGGTGATGATTGAGAGGTGAATGGTAATTGGGTATTGGGAGATTGTGGTATATAAGAATTTTGATGAGTATGGGTGGGGTTGACAGTGGGAGGGGGAGGGGGAGGAGGAGAAGGATGAGGAGGAGGAGAAGAGGTAACAACACTTGTTGGAGGAGGATGGGAATGATAATAACAGTAAGGAGAAGTGGGGGTATATTGACACTGACATTGATAATAAGAGCTAGGGAATTGTTGATGGGGTGAATAATGGAATGAAGAGTGTGTATGTTGGGGCAGTTGGGTTGGTGGTGGCGGAGGTGGTTGTGCATATATTATGGGTGGGATTGTTTGTGCAGAATTTGTAAGATTTTTTAGTTTTTCATCAAATAATTTACTGATTTCTTCAGCCCTCTTTGTTGATTCTTTTAAATGAGTTTCTTCATTTAGATGCTGACAATTTTTAATGTAATCGTCAATTATATTTAAAATAACTTCATTCTCTACATTTTTAGTCCATTCTAAAGCTGGTCTGGCAGGGAAAACAGGAAGACTAATCTATAGTTGTGTCAAAGAATTAATAAGAGATTCTAGAGTTTCTTTGGTAACATAATTTAATGTATCATTATCTGTGAGAATGGGTAAATTTCCCGGAATTAACGTAGTATTTAAAAATTTTGTAATGTCATCAGTAGAATTGATAGGAAACTGTAAAGGGTTAGTAATCATATCATTCCCAACAACTTTAAAATTTATTAGATTATTAGAAGAACTATTCATGTTTTAGCATAAGATTTTTTAATATGATAAATAATATAAAAGGTATTTATTAAGACTATAAGTTATAATTATTCCAGCTGTCCTGAACTGAGCTCGGACCGGGGTATCTCATAATCATGGCAGATGATACTAAATCCACCCTTATTACATCTCCAATTGAATTAATAAACAGACTAGGAAAAGAAATTATTTATTATGCTGACAAATGTTTTTTGGACATACCCCAAGTTAAGATTTACAGTTTGTGTATGGGTTCCAATTGTGTGCAACTTAAGTATGATATTCGTCTAACTGCAAATGCGGTATCCCCTAGCTGGATATATGATCCAATGGAGCATGAGGATGAGGAATATGGTCATTTGGAATCTGAATTTCGCAATGCCCATATTATACTTCTTTGTAATCTAAGTGAATCAATACTAAATTCTATTTTGACAGGTTCTCTTACATTGAAAGATGTTAGAAAAACATTGCTTATATATAAGTTTGATGAGACTCTGTTGGATTTTGATGTTAGCCACATGGATGAAATAATTAAGGAACATCCCATTTCCTATAATCGAATTCCATATACCTATTTGGATTACTCATTCAATGGAACATCAATAAAAGAGGTTTTGGGAATACAAAACTCCCCTGAAAATATTTCTAAAGACCACCACCATGGAGAGTCATTGGTTTTGGATAAATACAAAACTATTGTCAGTTTGTTTAATAAACACGAAAACCGAGAGGGCACTTTGACAGTTATTACTGGTTAAATGGCCTCAGGAAAATCGTCTCGACTTTTGCAACTTACTCAAACACATTGCAGGGAAAATAAAAATAAAACCATTTTGATTTTGCCTAGATGTGTACAATTAAAACAAATAAAATGTCGATCAATAATTCCGACTGAAATCCAAATCCGGAGTGAAACTTACTTAGATTATAAAGACTATATTCTTCACTTTGATACTATTTTTATCGACGATGCTCATTTGTTTTATCCAGAAAATTTAACTGAATTTGTTCATGTATGTCAAGGTTGTGGAATCGATGTGATAATTGCAGGACTGAGTGTATCATCATTTAGAAATGATACATTTAAAGGTTTTGTTTTTTTAATGTCTCAGGCTAATAAAATAGAATTACAAACAACATCCTGCACTCTATGTAATTATCGTACAGCCAAGATATCATTTCTGTTTAATTGGCGTAAACCAAGTAATTTTGTGGGTGATCATCGTAAGTATTTAAGTGTGTGTTCTCCTTGTATGATTGAATTAGCACCATACTTTCTATGTCTTGGAAAAAGTAATTTTGACCAAAGTGATTTGGATAAAATGTGTGGTACTATTTTATAATTATTTATATATGTTTCTAATATATATACAGTTTGAAAATTGTTATTATCAAATGACACATCCCAACATTAAAGAATTTATAAACCGGGTTAAAACAGATGGACATATATTTATATATATATATATATATATATATATATATATATATATATATATATATATATATATATATATATATATATATATATATAAACAAAATAATTAAAATTAAGCATAAAAATGAACTCACTGTATATCTTAAATATGATAAAGAAAATGGAATTTTTCTTGATGATGACGGTATAGTCTATTTCCCAGAAGTAAACAATGAAAATATTAATTCACAAATAATTAGAGTAAAAAGTAATCAGGTTCCATTATTTAGTCACCGTCCACAATTTATTTCACAAAAGAGAAAGAATGAAGATAATACTGAAATTCCTCCGAAAAGGCAGGAATCTTTATAATAAAGCTGATTATAACTGAAATAGTTTATCCGGATTCCATCTTTCGATATTAAATCTATCACACTCCAAATTTTGAAAAAAATAAAGTCCATTTTCCCCTTCAACTATTTTTGTTGATATTGTAAACAACAATTGTAAATATTGACCTCTAAATATTACAATAAACATTAAATGGCATAAACTATTGTAAATGTTTTTGTTGAGGGACAGAATAGGATTATTTATCAGAATGTTAATTTTATCTTGACTCTTACAAATATACTTAAATGTTTGTATATTATTTTTTGAAACATTTTACAAAAATTCACATCATCTCTAGTTACTACTTTTAAAGATGTAACACTAAAAATGTTATAAATATTGTAAAAATAATACATAGAAATACAATAAAGACCTAAAACACAAATGAAATATTTTAAAATAACGTTATTAATATTACTACTATTATCAACCAACATTTTCATTACATTTACAAAATATAATTTAATTATATTATCCTCTTCAAACATGAGGTAGCTATTTACAATCTTATTAAATCTCTTACTACTGAAGTTATTGATTTCTAAAAGATTATTAACATCAACATCATTTAGACTGATACTACTACTGATGCTACTATCACTATTATTAGATTCTTCCTGGTTTATAGGTCGAAATACTTCATTAAAATATATAGAAAGGGGAGGTGGCGTTGTTGGCTGTTTGTCATCTGATTGTCTTTCCATTTCTTCAATGTACTTTATTAATTCGTAGTCACAGGGGTATGTTTCCTGGCACGTGAGTCTATCTATAGTCACAGGGATATATTTATATTCCCTGGCCTGTGGGTATAGTAGTCACGGGAATTTTTGGGATTCCCTGGCGGCGCAGTTATTGTAGTCAAGAGGGGTAGTGGGGCTGGGTGTTGGACCATGCACAGCGTGTGGCTCTAAGGAGATCAATGTGTTAAAGGTCAAATCCAGTCGAGAGAGAGAGAGAGAGAGAGAGAGAGAGAGAGAGAGATTAAGTATTAACCTCATACGTAATATATAATATACCTGGATGAGCAATAGGTTGCCGGGGGTCAATTAAATCATGATAATCAGGTGGAACCACATTAGGTACAACCTCACCTGGGTTCCTAAATTGTCCACGTGTATCTAGTCGAACTATATGACCTGGTTGAGTGAGCATAGTTAAACCAAAATACCACCCCTCAGTTACTCCCAAGGGATTAAGGGTAGTAAGTTCATGCCAAATACTCTCTGAGTAAAAGCTGAATACAATTGGATGGCCCCAAATAGCATTAGATAGTCGACGATCGTCAGTCGTCTCATAAAAATGCTTGTCTTCATATCCAGGACTAACCGCTAATCGATAGATATATAGGGGATAAGTTTCTTGTCGGCGCCTATAATGATTAATCAATTTTGTCTTATGAACAACAGGCCAGTCATCTTCTCGTTCATCATGTCTCAAACGCCATAGTTTTTGGTGTGGATCAGCTTTAATGTGACGATTCATCCAATCACAGGCATTTACCTTTGCTATTGCCGGTTGATCTATAATAAATTCAACATCACTTTTTAATGTTGATTTGGCTTTAGACATCAGGGGTTGGAAAAGGGGTTCGAGTTCATAGTAAGTGTGCATTTGTAAAGGTTTGCCACCATTCTCTTGTGTATAGTAAGCCAAATCAACTCGATGAGGGTCTATTGTGTTATGACCAATTTTCACACAGGCATTACTAATCAAATTTTTTTCACGAAACAGGCCAACTAATGAAGGAATTAAAACCTCAACGTAACCACTGAAATAGTCACATGAGCAACCATATCCTTCTACATATTTATTAATTTCATTGTAATTATTTTCATTTAACGCGTCGTACACGCAAGGTGCCTTGGTATCAGATGGAACATTTGTTCTATATAAAGCGTTAGTAGTTGTGGTGGTCGTGGTGGTGGTGGTTATGTCTAGAGAGGAAGAATTATTATTAAGGTGAACATGGATACAAGAAGGTTCCATTCCTTCTATATTCGGTACTGTTTCAGGAATAGAACATTCTACACATATGCCTTCTTTGACTGGAATAAATTTAGATATGTCTACAATATTCAGATCATGAATCCATCCAACTTTTTTGCATCCATTATCTATAGTAAGTTTGGACGTGGATTGATCACAATGTTTTCCACTAAATAATCCATGAGTTGTACATTCACATGTGAAATTGTAATCTTGCCATATTAATTTACCTAATGTGGTTGAACATACTGGAACTGTAGGTATTTTTAGGGGATTAGTAGGAGATATTTCAAACCAATATCCATCCTGCCAGGAGGCACTAGCTGGTAATATTTCATTACCTTCTTTAGAATATAAAGGATAAGGTAAAAATATACAACACTGATTTAGTTTCATACCTTCCCACACTTTACAGGCTTGATGATGATTGTCATCCTGATGATGTCCATATGTTGATAAAATTAATAATGGATTATTATCTAATGCATCATCATCGGTTTCAGCCTGATCAATATACCATTCTAATGACGATATATTTTTTTGTCTTGTTATACCATAGTGAAATAACTTTCTTTTTCTTTGTATCACCTCACCTCCTATAATTATTGTACATATAAATAAGTAAATTATTATAAGAAAATAAATAATAGTACTCATTTTTATTTATTTCCTTTCATTGTCATATAATGTTCACGTGGTGAATCATAAATAGAATTCTCATTCATATATATAGTGGCTGAAGGCAGAGGATGAAAAGAAGGTGAAGAAGAAAAAGAAGAAGAAAAAGAAGAAGAAGGAGGAGGAGGAGGAGGGAGAGGGGGTAGAGGAGGATAGGGGGGAAGATTAGGGGGTAAAAGAGGATAGGGGGGAAGATTAGGCGGTAATGAAAAGGATGACATTATTAATGGGGTGGATTCTGGTTGTGTATTACTACTAGTTGTTAAAGTCATAGTGTTAACTGGAGTTGTAGTTGTAGTAGTAGTAGTAGTAGTAGCATTACAATAGTGTTTATAACAATAGTGACATAAACAAATGGTTATAATAATATATATAATTAATATGGATATAAGGCATATACATAAAATAATAAAATATTGATTTATTATTGACAAATAATACACATCGATTAAATGTATTTGTGTATTGGGATTATTATTGTTCTCACTGATTTTTTTCAGGAAATTGGTAGATTGATGTGTATTTATTAGTATCTTATTTAGATGTGAAAATACCATATTATAATTTTAAAATAATCTTAATCCATCAGATGATGTTTCTGAAAAATTTGAAAAGGCATAGCATGCCCTATTCAATTCTAATAAACTAACACCCGGATATAATATATGTTGTTGATATAAGCGATGACTAATATTACCACCACATAATATGTTTAATTTTAAGATATTATTAATAGAATAAATCCAAATTCCAGGTACAATAGGTATAAATATAGGATTGAATTTTTGTGTTAATTTATAATTACATAATTCTAAAATAGCCTCATCAGATTGATTAAAAGCAGCATTAATACAATTGTGAGATTTGTGTGAATTTAAATTAAAATATGAAAAACTAATGATGACTAAGGTACTATTAATAACATCAAAGTTTTCCTTTGACATTACCATATACCAATATTCACTTTCAATTTGTAATACCATTAGGTACTTGTTATCTTCAACTTCTAAAGATGCACTCCATTTTCATCAATTGATGAATCATTAAAGATCAATTTTTTTCGATTTCGAATCTGAATTAAGTCCTTTTCAAATGGTAAACGATTGAAAATATATCTTGAGAGTATTCCTGTAGAATAAATTAAATCTAATTCTACTTCTGTGTGTTCAATGTCTGATATAATTGTATTTATGGTACTATGTATAAAACTGATATATACACACAATTCTCTATGATTTAATTCTGTTTTATTAATTGAATTTAACATTTCAATTGTTTCCTTGAAAAAAATAATTTGTTCAGAAATAATTTCTTTATGTGGATATTTCCATACAAAATGATCATTGGATATTATTGTATCAGAGTTTTTTAAAAATTTATATTTTTTTATAAGTTCTTGTTGTTGATTAATAATTCGAATAAGTTTATAAATTCCATTAAATGTTTCAAAAGGACATTTTGCTTACAACTATTCAAAAGAGTTAAAAATTGATTGAAAATGTTTTCATAAATTGTAAAATTGAAGCTATAGAACAATCTTTCCTGTGAATCTACTCACAGTGTTTTATACTGGCGGGCAAAAACAACACCAGTTTTGATAATAACTTCAAGTTCATTACTATCCACACTCCCTGATGCTATTAAAATTATTATGAATGTTAACATTTTTTTAAACATAATTTTAAGTTTTTTTTTACATAAAAAAATGGATATGAATTTTAACTGGCATAAAAAACCATCAAATGTTTTTGTAGCCTCTCCACCTAGTTCACAAATCGTATTTCAGTATAAAAACGAAGATGATGTCCATAAAAAAACATGTACACTTTCAATTAAAGAAATACTCAACACTCCTGGAGGGGATGTAATTATAACTTGGGCAAATCGTAAATACATTAGTGACCTATTCAAACTAAAATTAAATTCATTAACTTCTTTGGAATCAACTTTTACGGAGCACCAACAAAAGGAAGAAGATACACGTATTGTGGGATGTCTTCCAGTGGTTCTTCTAGATATATCTACAACAGAAAATAATCTTATTCTAGATCCCTGTAGATTAACTAATTGGTTTATTCAAATCATAAGTCGAGTGATCCCCATTGAAACTATCCTTCCACCAGAATTAGTCAGGGAAGTTAACATGACGTTTTATATACATGATACTAACATTTTTGTTCATAGACATGGTGTGATGACTAACATTCCAGATCTTATATTTTCCGCTCTCAATACACTGGAAACTGAAAATATATGGGAATTAGGCGATAATGGAGAAAAATTAAGCCATGAATTGCTATCAATATCATGTATATTTAAACTCTTGATTCCCAAATTACAAAGTATATTTATTTCTTCACACAGAAAAAAGAAATATTTCTGGTAAGATAAAAAGTGGAAAATTCAAAATGTCTCCTGAATTCCAAAAAATACTTCATGAAAATAATTTATTAAATAAAATTGACAAGTGGTCAGAAAATTCTCTTAAATTTATATCTGACAAACTTCGTGAATATTCCGTATTTTTTCTAAATAAACTGGGCGATGTAAATGATACAAATATATGGGCAGTTAAAGAATTTATAAATGTTGCTCAAAAATCTAAAACCATCCCAATCTATTTTAATGAAAATATTACTTTCCGCATTATGATTCATGCCATTGGTGAAATATTTCATTCTCTCTTTACAGATATATTGCCAAACGAGTCAATGGAATCAGCAATTCATGGCGCACTATATCACATGGTTTATCTCCATGATTTAAAACTATTGGATACTTTTAAAAAATATTTATATATTCCTATTTTATATCGCCTAATATATTCTTGCTATAAAATTAATTCACCATTCATAAAACCATCACTTGCATATTTATCTGAGAACCATAGTGATATATATCACAGTCTATTAGAATATCAAAATAAAAATCCTTTATGGCAAGGAAATGAGAACAATGACCTGATCGCGTGGATGGAGATCAACTGTGAATCAAGTGTGGATCGGCTCTGTCTCATTGCCTCACAGAGCGAGAAATATCTGAATGATGAAAAGTTTATGGATGCTTTATATTGGACAGTTTATGACATACGAGGACAAGCTTTAGACTATTATATAATTTTCCTCCTAATTGTATATAAAAATAGCTTATCCCTCAGAAATATAAAGTTAGGCAATACCATGAGCAAAGAAAATAAAACACTAAACTGTAAAAATCTAGTATCTCCTTTTTTCCGTATATTTGTATGTTTTTATGATTATATACAAAATATTCCACCTCATCTCATTACGGTGGATATATTAAATAGTTCCGAATTTGGAGAATTACCACAGTACCGTCACATTATCATTACAGCATTAAGCGACTTTTTAAGGGAAACGAAGATATATTTTCGTCACTATTAAAAGATTAAAACACAAATTTAAAAAATAATTCACAAGCACAAAAATATTGGGATGACATTAACAACCCATACCCACAGTTTCACTGTAAAAAAAAACACTCTGGTATAATATATATAAAAAAAAAATCTGTTATGGTAAGGAAATGAGATCACTGACCTGGTCGCGTGTGGAGAGCAACTGTGAAGAATGTGTGGAGGGGCTCTGTCTTGTATATAGCCTGACAGGAAACTGTCATCATCTCATTGAATCCCGTTTTCTATTTGAGTCCTCCTCTCTCTCTCTCTCTCTCTCTCTCTCTCTCTCTCTCTCTCTCTCTCTCTCTCTCTCTCTCTCTCTCTCTCTCTCTCTCTCTCTCTCTCTCTCTCTCTCTCTCTCTCTCTCTCTCTCTCTCTCTCTCTCTCTCTCTCTCTCACTCTCTCTCTCTCTCTCTCACTCTCATTCACTCTCTCTCTCTCATTCACTCTCTCTTTCTCATTCACTCTCTCTTTCTCATTCACTCTCTCCCTCTCTCTAAAATCTTAAAGCTGCTTGGTGACCAAGTGGACCTTGTGGATACGTTCATGGCCCGACTCGATGACGAGGCCGAGGACACAGTGGAGAGTCTACCATTACCTCCTGCCACATCTGCCCAAGGCATGGGTACCACCTTGAGTGAACTACAAAAGGCTGACCCTAGTCTTGTAGAATGTCATATGTCATATGACTTAGCTCTCTCTAAAGAGGAAATTGAGGATGCAGCCACTGGTTATTACTACAATGATCAGATTTTGAGTTTCAGGATGGCAATAATGAGGTGGAATGTAAGCTGTTAGCTAAAAATATTAATGACCTAGTTCCATTTGATAGAATTAAATTTAATATCAATGTGGAAAGTGTTTAGTAATAAGAAGGAAATTAGGACGAGGATAAGGAGGGAAAGGATGAGAAGTCAGGATTGTGTTGGGACCTTCAGTGAGTGGTCCACACTTGATTAGTGTAAAACAGCTAATAATAATGTAATGATATAAATTGTCGTTTCCCCAAATCTCAAAGTGCTGAATCTGTATTTTTTATATATATATATATAAATATAATAAGAAACCAAGACTTTTTTTTCTAAATATGAGCTTCAAAAAGGGAGGAAGATATGATGGATTTTTTCTAGTTAATAATTTAATAAAGTCTCAAGCAATTACAGCCCCTTCTATTCTACAATTTGCTGCTGCCAATTATGGTTTAGATGATTGTCTAGGTACTCGACTGCTTTTAGAAAAAAGACAAGGATTTGGTGGAAACAAATGTATAGAAAAATTTAATCTAGGAAAATATATATACCAGTCTTATCAAGAGGTCAATGAATTGGTAATTAAATTCGGCATTGGTTTAAACTATTATTTTAACTTTAATAATAATAATAATGATAATAGGGTAAATCAACAACAATCGATTGCCATATATGCTGAAACCCAGAAAGAATGGCTTATTGCAGCTCTTGGATGCCTTAGACAACGGGCAATTGTCGTCAGTCTTCCAACCATTTTGCCCCCAAAAACAATTATCAATTCTCTTTTGGAAACAGAAATTCGAATTATTATTACCTCTTGTGGACCATTATTAGCTAAACTCCAAAAGGAAATTTTACCTACTTGTCCTCAAATAGATTATGTCATTATCTTAGATGATCATATCAATAAAATAGGACCAACAGTTTCACCATATAAAACGAGTGACAATTTTAACATAATTTCATATTATAGTTTAATATTTGCCGGCAAAGAAAATGAGGATATATGTAAGGATAACATTAAATATATTGATGAGAGTGATGTGGCATTTATCATGTATACATGTGGTACTATTGACGAACCTAAAGGAGTGAAGTTAACTCATGGTAATATTTTCTCTGCGGTATCAGCATTTTGTATTCGTGCTGATTATCGACAATTGGGGAACTTATACTTAGCATATCTTCCATTGGCTTATGTCACAGAATTAATAATTGAATTATCTTGTATTGCTATGAATATTACAATTGCCTATTCCTCACCCTCTACATTAACTAACAAAAGTCCGCAGATCTTGGAAGGATGTCATGGGGATTTTATTGAAGCTCAACCTACTTGTGTTTTTTTTTGTATCCTCTATGTTAAAATATATAATGAATGGAATTACAAAAAATAATTATTCAATTTGGGATCATATAGCCTTTGAAATTTTTTTTAAACTGAAATGGATTACTCATGTTTGGGATAAATATATTTTACGGAAAATATGTGAGCAGTTTTTTAGTAACCGATTGATGACAGTTATCATTGGAGGTGATTTAATTTCAAAAGAGTCATACCAAAAGCTTCGAACGCTATTCAATTGTTCAGTAATAATAGGGTATGGTACCACAGAAACTACGGCTTGTATTACTAGCAGCAACAAAAGTGATGATGTATTACATTGTGGTGATCCTAATTATAGAGTAAAACTATCATTAATTGATTGGATTGAAGGAGATTTTAAAACGACAGATAAGCTGCATCCTAGAGGGGAAGTTGTAGTGAGTGATCCTATGGTGGCCCGAGAATATTCAAGGATTACTGGAAAAGGAGATGATGGTGGAGACTTTTTCTTATCCAAAAGAGGTATTTGGAGTTTTAAAACTGGTGATATTGGGGAGATTAATTGTGAATCAGGAATGTTACGCATAATTGATCGTAAAATAAATTTCCAGAGATTAAAGAATGGCGAATATGTAAGTTTAGGTGAGATAGAAACTCTCCTAAAGACTCACCCTCTAATTGATAATGTATGTGTTTATGTTTATCCAAATTCTAATATAATCTTAGCTTTAGTTGTGCCATCGCCTCCTATGATTATAAAGATGAGTACCCATTTAAATATTCATTCGTCAGATGTAAGGGTACTTTGTCGACATTCCTGTATAATTAAAACCATTTTAAATGAGATTAGGGCTTATGGTAGGAAATATGGAATTTGTCATTTACCTTCAGCAGTATATCTCTGTCAATTTCCATGGACTCCAGAATCTGGTTTGGTTTCCTTAACTTACAAAATTAGGCGGCATGTCATTTTCAAATATTATGAGGAAAAATTGAAAGCCATGTATGTGGCCCTTTTAAAATAAAAAACATGAGAGGGAATTTTAATGATTGATTATCCTCCTCCTCGTAATCCTAATACCAAGTCGAGGGTTGAATCCTTTTGAATATTATAATCACTTATAGTGTGTTGATCATCTAACTGTTTCCCGGAAAATATCAACCTCTGTTGATCTGGTGGTATACCTTCTTTATCTTGAATTTTGTTTTTTACACTTTGAATAGATTCATTAGACTCCACATCTACTGTTATTGATTTTCCAGATAAAGTTTTTACAAATATTTGCATTTTGGTAATTTGTTTATTTATATATATATATATATATATATATATATATATATATATATATATATATATATATATATATATATATATATATATATATATATATATATATTTTAATAATAATATATAATTTTATAATAATAAAAAATATGAATGTTGAACATTACTCTTATGATTATTAAGGATATCTCAATAAATTAGAAGAGTTAAAAATGTACCAATTAAAGTTAACTTATTACTTATTTGATCAAACTAGAATATTATGTTATAATATTACTATTGAACTGGAAAACATGATTGAATATACAACAAAAATAAAAATTATAACAAGTAATATTTATGAACATAATCAATTTAGAATTCTTATGTATCTAATTAAACATAATAGGATTCCTGTTCAACTTGCATCGAGTGATGAAGAAGTATTTTCACATATTCAAAATAAAAATAAACATGATAATGAAACTTCTATAATTATGACTGAAAAATCTTATCATCATCTTATAGTTATGAAACATATTATTTTAAAATTATTTAAATTTGAAAAAGATCTTTATTATTATATATATGTTTTGTATTCCAAATTATTATTTATTATAAGTGGTATGGAAAATTATACGAAAATATTTAATTTTTGTATTCTAAATAATTAATGTTGTTATCCCATCTTCTACTTTTTAATATACTTTTCAATCCTTTTTTAGTATTTTTTTTATTTTTGGGTATAAAATAAATATTTTTTAGAGGTCTTCTGCTTTGGTTTGTTTTACTCACTCTATTATTTAAAATTTGATCTCTTTTGTTCTTTTTAGGTTGATTTGACCTTAAACTCGAATTTGTTGGACTATTATTCCTACTGCTACTACCACTACTACTACTACTAGTACTAGTACTAGTACTATTTTGACGTATTTTTTTCATATTTATATTTCCACAATTTTTATTGCCTGTTATACTACTTTCTTTGCTTCTACTTTTATTTCTATTTAGATTTTTACTTCAACTTCCACTTGTAGTTCTACTTCTACTTTTACTCTTTTACTTCTAATTCTACTCCTACTTCTACTTTTATTTTTACTACTTTTACTTCTACTTCTACTTCTACTTTTTTTGTTCAAAATTTTATTGTTTTTCGCCAACATTATTTCTCTATTTTTTGTATAGAAATATTTATAATTAGTTAAAATATTCTTTAATATATCTGAAGGATTATCTTTGAATAACTTATAGGGAAAAGATCTTATTAGGTTATGATTATTTTTATATTTATTAGGTAAGTAAGCTACCATTGCCTTTATTTTATTAGATAAAATATCTGTTTTTTTTATGTAAAGATATCACAAGTTCATAATGTAAATGAGTCAGATCTTTAGTTTCTATAATATGTATATTATTTGTATTTTTATGGTAAGGTTCAATGACTCTCTTAATTAATTTACTGATATGCATAGGACTGTAAAAAGGTGTGTATATGTCAAGTATTCCAGATTCAATTATTGTTTGGTCCTCATTATAAAAACAATTATTTATAAGATGATGTATAATACTGTTCTTTATTATATTAATGTCTTGTGTTTTTGCATGAGAAGAGTATGCCATAAATTTGTAAGAAGAGAAAAGTAAATTAATTTCGAATCAAAACGTTGTAGTAATTTGTAAGATTGAGGCGCCTTTTGTTTTAATATTTTAATAAACATTTCTGGATCATATTTAATTGTATGATAACTAATTAAATTTGAGGCTGGTTTAGTAGTTAAACCAGCGATATAATATATTTGTTGGATGAAAATTTCAGAATTGTGCTCACCCCAAAATTGAACTTGATGATTACTAATACTAACCTCATCTATATTTTTTGTTATTGAGTACATTATATAAATTAATCGATTGAGAGCTAACCTACAAGATGATTCCGATAAACCTGGATATAAATCATCAATATAAGTATTATTTTGGTTGAATGTCAACGTTAACAAATTATTTTCTGAAGAATTATTATTAATTTGGTATATATATTTCAGTGATGTAGTCATTATGCTTATTATTTTTTATTACAATAAAAAAAAGCACCCCATAATCAAAATAATATGTAAACAAATTTTCCAATATCTACTACCTCTACTTATATCCCAACAATTATAGGTGGATGTGATGAAATTGAATAAATGAAAACGGGATTTACATAATAGATATTTTGCATGTATATGGATTAAAGTTTAACTTGTTTAAATTGTTATAAAAAACTTGTTCTCCCTTAACTTCATTACTTTCATTTTGAGACTCCTTCCAATGATCTGGTGGTATATATGCCAGATAATATTGAATTTCATACATATGAGTATCAGTTTTTATAATATCATTAAATTTTTGTAATAGGGAAAATGAAGTTCTATCGCTTCTTCCTTAGACATTTTACTAACATTACAATTTAAGTGTTTCATATTTCTTACTTCATCTAAATATTTGGCAAAATTTTCTGGTGTATATATTGGAGATTTTTCAACACAAAAACTTACTTTATAAATATTTTTACATGTTGCTTTCATTATTTTACTTAATTTTCCAATTTCATCAATAAGATTATTTCTAAGAGCATTTTGCCACTCATTATCTTTTTGTACAGTTAAAAATGTCCATAAATTAGTTAGTAATTTTATATAAATGAATATATTTTTATTTTCACTGTTTCTAGAAGCTGATTTATTAATTTTGTGAATATATTGTGCACAATAATTTGAAAGAATACCATTATCTGAAACATGAGCTGGATTTATCTTCCATTTAAGATTTCTACCGATTCCTCCCAGGCCAACAATGTCATATATTTTTCGGATAATGAGCAAATCTCCACAAAACGACGTGGGAAAATGATAGGAGCCATCAGCTTGATAACATGAACCACGGGATCTGGGTTCATAATTGGTATTTATAATTATATACATTGATAATGTAATATACTGGTGAATTAACAATCTTAATGGTAAAGTTTTACAATTTACAAATGTGAAGAATTTCTTGTTAAATGTAATGTGATTTATATTTTCAGATACTATTACCTTATATTTACACTCTTTTACCACATCATTCATCGTGATAGAATATTTAAATGGAAATAATATACGTTTGTTATATCCAATATCCGAAGATGATCTCCTTCTAGTGTCTGGGCCTGGTGAGGTTCCCCGTGTTCGTTGACGGGTGTTGGTTCGGTTTGACTTTGATTTTTTTGGGAGTTGAAGTTGTAAAATCTTCCAGTGAATCATCATCATCCTGTGTCGTGCTGGTTCGATTTAGCTTTGATTTTTTTGTCTTTGGAGTAGAAGTTGAAGTTGAGGGGTTATTCAATTCTTCCAGTTCCAGTGAAGTATCCGAATCATTTTCCTCCATCTCTTCTGTATCACTTAGAACTGGATTTTGATTTGACATAATTGTATCTATTTTTTTATAATATACTAAAATTTTATTTGATATGTACTTGGTTCCAGCGAAAAAAAAAAAAAAATCGCCTATGTTATACATGATACATTTTTGGGAGGAAGAAAGGGAATGGGGTGGGGTACTTCAAATAGTATTGGCAGCTGGAAGTCAGTCTCCTAAGGTATCAAACAAATATATGTACAAATAATAAAAACAAAATAATGTTATTAAAATTATAAGAATAAGAAATATGGTATACTGAAATATATTTAATTTAGATTTTTTGTTTTTTTTTCAATATGATGAAAACGATTCAGGATATAATGATTTTTGTTTGAAGTAAAAGTTTTTGGTGATGAATAGTCACCATTTCGATGCCAATATATTTCAAGAGGAAATGTATTTGACATTCCCCAATTAGGTTCTAAGAGGGACTCATGTACAATATTTGATATTGTTAATATAAATCCATTTGTCTTGCCATATTGAATAAATGCTAATGTTAAGGCCGCTACAAAAGCAGATTCCTTTTGAGTAAAAGATTGAATAAATTTATGTTTTTTCTTAAAAGTAGAAAGAAAATGTATTTTAGGAACCAAGTGTAACTTTTTAATATCAAAGTCAATTAAATTATTAATTAAAGGTTGGCCTTCATCATCAACTAATTCATAAGGTATTTCATCAAGTTCATTCATTTTTTTTTATTTCTCCAGTTATAGTATATATATATATATATATATATATATATATATATATATATATATATATATATATATATATATATATATATATATATATATTGTGACGATAATCTCCTTCAAGAGATTGAGCCTGCTCTTCCCTCCAAAATTACGTCTTCACAATTATATAAAAAGACTATGGAAGAAATGTCCAACAACGACAACAACACCAGCACCAGCAAGGCTTGCCAGGGTGAGCAGAAACGTATGCATCCAGCCACCTGTTCGAACTCCAACCACCAAACTACCCGTTGATCGCTACGGCTCCGCTGATTGGTCGCCGGTCTGGCTGCACCTGCACTCGCCCCCAATACTACCTGATGTCTGGGGTCGCCCCAACATCAGTCTTCAGAATGTTCCGTGCTTTCGTAGCCAGCACTCCTCCCAGCTAGACTCTAGAGTGTACTGAGAGAGGTGGTGGCTTTAAGCCAATATTCCAGCACCTCCCACTTAACTTTTGTGTTGCACTTCTTATTATTTTGCCTTAACGTAACTTTCATTGTGTCATTTAAGTATTCTTATTATTTTGATTCATTGATTTTATTATACATATTTGTTTGTGCATTATTTTCATGTTTTGATTTATTTAACGTAATTAAAATTTCATTGTTAAAGTTTTACTTGTGTTTTGTGTGTCTTCTCCTTACCTTACCACAGACGAAGTTCCAGTTTTTCTATTTTTTTTTATAACTATGTGACGAGGCCATACCCCTAGCCTTAAACAGCCGAACACCAACGCGTTACCGTCACAAGTTATATGGGGGCCTGTCCGGGAGCTTCACTCAGGTACTGGTGCCAAGTGGTAATCGATGGTAAGCGTATTTAACTTTGTTAACGTAGCTTTACTATTTTTCATTCAATTTCATTTTTTATAAGGTGCGGTGTATTGTGCATTACGAGAGTAACATATAGTGAAGGTGAGACAACTTTGGATTACGTGGTGACTGTAGGCCTCAGTCATACTCTTAATTGGTCATCTCTCCCTCCATGTTATTACTCGTATTTACCATCTATGTCCCTTGAATATTTCTCATTCTGACAGATCATCATATTGGTACCCTGGTACTGTGGTCTGCCCCGGGTCAAGAGTACCCAATCTTCTGCAATCTGACTGTAGGAGGACAAAGAGGGCCATAGTTCCTCTAGCTCGAACTTTAGTTGCTGAATTGGGACCTCAGCAGCAGTTCTCGTCACCAGTTGACACCTCGCACCCCTACACGTCAGTCAGAGATGATGATACATACAACGGTAGGGAATTAGCTTATTTTTTCAGAGCACAAAAGTTCGCTAATTCTGTAAGTATCATATTAAATTCAGTGGGAAAAACTTGCTTTATGTCCTATAGAGACTTGGCAAGGTATGCCTACATCCTTGGACTACCAATTTTACTTTTGAAGCATTTAACTGTTTCATTTGTTTTCGAAACTTTGTTTCATTTGTTAGTAGGATTTTCTTGCCCTTATTCTCTTACATGAGTACCGGGTACAAGATTTCCTGCGCCCTTGATTTAATTTAATCATTTAATATCTTTCACTTAACGTTAATTGTTAAAGATCACACAGGATAGGTACCAGTTGCCACGTTGTCCTGTTTCTGACATTTCACTACTGAACATTCGTGTACCTTTATTTGCTAATTTCACCATGTTTCGTCTCCAAACTTTCCGTGCAAATCCAGCAGGTGAAATAGGGACTTTAAGTCGTGCCAAGAGGACTGAATTACAAACTCTTGCACATGAGTATCAACTAGAAGTTCCCTACCAAGCCAACAAAAATGACCTACACAACCTGTTGCTGGATTACTATTTAGAGCAAGGTAAGATAGACTCTGAAACTCATGAAACTTACTATATTGCAGAGAAAACTGACTTGGCAACGATGAAACTTAAACTAGAGCTGGCCAAGATTGAACGTGAGCAGCAAAGAGAAGCAGCTGCCATACGAAGAGAAGAACAAGAACGCGAAGCTGCTTTGAGGAGGGAAGAACAAGAACGAGAAATCACCCTCAGAGAACGTGAAGCTGCCTTGAGGAGAGACGAACAAGAACGTGAGGTTGCACTACTCCAGGAGCGGGAACGAGTACAGCTTGAAACCAAACGACGCGAGTTGGAGATGCAACGCGAACATGACAAGCAACAAGCGACTCTGGCTCTAGAGTGTCGTCAACGCGAAATCTCCTTGGAAACTTCACACTTCACTCAACGCCAACAAGCTACTGCCAATCTTCCCGTCAGTTTTAATATATCACATGCAAGTAAGTTAATGCCATCCTTTGTAGAAGCAGAAGTTGATGTGTTCTTTACCACCTTTGAAACCCTTGCTAATCAACTCAGTTGGCCTGTCGACCAATGGGCAACACTTCTCAGAGTCCATCTTACAGGTAGAGCTGCAGTCACACTCAGTACTTTGGCGTCTGAGAATGACTACTACACTCTGAAACAAGCAGTGTTAGACGCCTACCTACTTTCCACCGAAAGTTATAGAAGGAAATTCCGTGACCACCTGAAGGCAAGTACCACTACCTTCCTCGAGTTTGCTAACACGAAACGGAGGTATTTCATGAAATGGCTGGAAGCAGCACATGTCTCTACTTTTACAGAACTCGTGAACCTGATGCTTGTTGAAGAATTCTTGAGACGTGTGCCGCCTCCTGTCCGCCTCTACTTAGCAGATAAAGAAGAAACCGACTACCTGAAGTGTGCTAAGTCGGCTGACACTTACAGCCTCATCCACCGGCTGACACCCGAACCATCCTCCAGTAAGAAGTCGTGGTACAGTTACGAGAAGGTGAGCCCCGATCAAGCTGGTTCACAACTGTACTGCAAATATTGTAGACTCTATGGACATACCATAGACAAGTGTGGTAAGTCTCAATACAAGGGAACCACTGACCAACAACGACCCAAACCAACTCCTCCTAAGTCCGGTAAGCCTGTGATGAATGTTGGTGTTGATGTTAATGATCTTTCTCTTTTCAGTAACCACCTGTATACTGGAACTGTCTCTGCCAACGGTTCAAATCCGGAGGGACGTTTCAAATTGAAGATCTTGAGGGACACAGCGGCTCTACAATCGATCATCTTGAAGTCGGCTGTGCCCAACATAGTCTACACCGGGGAAACAGTCTTCATCACTGACCTCACTGCTACCACTCCATACCCTCTCGCCAGAGTCCACCTGGATTGTCCCTACGTGAACGGGGAAGTCCAAGTCGCCGTCAGGGAAAAGCCTTTTCCCATGCCTGGAGTGCAACTTCTCCTAGGCAACGACTTGGCAGAAGACCTGCAACCGACCAACCTGATCGTCATGGACAAACCCCAGGTGTGTAACTCTGTGCCAAGTAACCCTATTCTTGAGTATGTTCCAGCAGAGGTTCAAGAGAGTGATGAAGTTTCTCCTCCGGTTCTCGTGACCACCCGTGCACAAGCCGCACGTCCACAGCCAGCTGACTCTACTGCTACCGCTGTCCCTCAAGACCCTCAGAAACTACCCCCGCATCTGACCAAGTTGGAGTTCCGTAAGTTGCAGAGGGAAGATCTTACTTTAACACCATTGTTTTTCCAGGCTGAGACTCAACCCGACAGTATTCCTGGGTTCTTCCTAGAGAACGACTTGCTCTACCGCAGATATAGACCCAGTAAACTGAAGGAGGAGGACGATTGGGCCAACACCGAACAACTTGTGATTCCCACCAGCCTGCGGCCCACTATTCTACACCTGGCCCATGGAGCATTCTCCCACTACGGCTTCAACAAGACTTACCATGGGATTCGCCAAGACTACTACTGGCCAGGTATGGTAAATAACGTCAAACAGTACGTAAAACAGTGTCATACATGTCAGATGGCAGGCAAACCGAACGTCTCCATTCCCAGAGCACCACTGATTCCCATACAGGTGCCTGCGGAACCTTTCCACAGACTCATAATAGACTGTGTTGGTCCTTTACCTCGGACCAGTTCAGGTAACGCCTACATCCTAACCATCCTGTGTCCTACCACCAGATTTCCCATAGCAGTTCCAGTGAAGAACATCACGGCTGCTACGGTTATCAAACATCTACTGAAGATCTTCACTCAATACGGATTTCCCAGGGAGATTCAAAGTGACTGTGGCACCAACTTCACCAGTGATCTCTTCAAAAGGACACTGGAGGAGTTCAACATCAAACAGGTATTGTCCAGCCCCTATCATCCTGCTTCACAGGGTTCTCTTGAACGTAGTCATCAGACCATCAAAGCACTCTTGAAAAAGTTTTGTAGTGAAACCTCAAAGGATTGGGATAAGCAGATTGACCTAATAATGTGTATTTTCAGAAGCCTCCCCAATGAGTCCCTAGGAGTATCTCCTTATGAGATGCTCTACGGCCGTAAGTGCCGTACTCCCCTTAAGGCTTTCAAAGACTCTCTCAGAGATGCCACCTTCAGTGAGCATCAGAATGTGCCCCAGTTTCTTCAAAACCTTCAACACATTCTAGAGAGAGTCCACCGCTTTGCTCATGATAATCTATTGAAAGCCCAGGTGAGAATGAAGACTCATTACGACCAGACCAGCAAAGTAAGAAAATTCAAGCCGGGAGACTTCGTCCTTGCTTATTTCCCTATCCCAGGTTCACCTTTACAAAACAGATTTTCAGGACCCTACTGCGTCAAAGAGTGCAGAAGCAACAACACATACGTCATTGAGACTCCAGATAGGCGGCGGAAGACCCAGCTGTGCCACGTCAACCTCCTGAAGCAATATAATGGTACTCCTCCCACTGTCTTGATTAATTGTTCTACCTTCACAGAACCCTACATCCACAGTGAGACCATCCCGGCTTCTTCTCCCGAAAGCACTGACAAGGAGTCGGCGCTTTCTAATTCCAAAATCCTTAATGATCTTCCCAAATGCTTTCAGGATAATAATCGTGCTCCTATGCCCTCTTCTAATTCCACTCTCACCTCGTCAGATAAGCCCTTCATCCTCCATGTCGACGCCAATGGTACCGACGTGGGTGGTGTCGTGATGCAGCAACGAGGCGAGAAGAATACACCTGTCAGCGACTACTGCTACAAGGATCTACGGAACAATTGGCAAGGAGCTACTCTTCCTCATCCTGAAGCTTCAGCACTTCACTCCACACCTGAAAAGTGCTCGGTCCACCATCAATACGGACCACACCACCCTACACCTCCTGCAGCACGCCCACTTCTCATCTCAACGTCTTCTACTATGGGCTTGCTAACTGCAGAAATTCAACCTGGAGACACGCTATATCAAGAGTCTGACAACATCTTAGCCCATGATCTCTCCAGAGTTTATGAAGTAGAAGCGACTCCATCCATTACTCCACCACATAACGACGTACTTCTTCCAGAACCGCAGGCTTCGGGGGAGAGTTGTGACGATAATCTCCTTCAAGAGATTGAGCCTGCTCTTCCCTCCAAAATTACGTCTTCACAATTATATAAAAAGACTATGGAAGAAATGTCCAACAACGACAACAACACCAGCACCAGCAAGGCTTGCCAGGGTGAGCAGAAACGTATGCATCCAGCCACCTGTTCGAACTCCAACCACCAAACTACCCGTTGATCGCTACGGCTCCGCTGATTGGTCGCCGGTCTGGCTGCACCTGCACTCGCCCCCAATACTACCTGATGTCTGGGGTCGCCCCAACATCAGTCTTCAGAATGTTCCGTGCTTTCGTAGCCAGCACTCCTCCCAGCTAGACTCTAGAGTGTACTGAGAGAGGTGGTGGCTTTAAGCCAATATTCCAGCACCTCCCACTTAACTTTTGTGTTGCACTTCTTATTATTTTGCCTTAACGTAACTTTCATTGTGTCATTTAAGTATTCTTATTATTTTGATTCATTGATTTTATTATACATATTTGTTTGTGCATTATTTTCATGTTTTGATTTATTTAACGTAATTAAAATTTCATTGTTAAAGTTTTACTTGTGTTTTGTGTGTCTTCTCCTTACCTTACCACAGACGAAGTTCCAGTTTTTCTATTTTTTTTTATAACTATGTGACGAGGCCATACCCCTAGCCTTAAACAGCCGAACACCAACGCGTTACCGTCACAATATATAAATATATATATATATATATATATATATATATATATATATATATATATATATATATATATATATATATATATGCAAGTTTTTATTACATTGCAACTATGGAATTTGTAAAAAAAAAAAAAGAACTTTATAAACTTTTGGAACCAGGAACTGATATTACAGCTTTTCTCTGGAAAATGATCCAACATACTTCAATTCAGAATTAATTAGATTCAACACATGATATGTACAAATTAACTACTACTACTACTACTACCACCACCACAAACACTACCACTACCACTACTAATAGTACTCCTACTACTACTACTACTACTATAATGCCATATTTTACCTATCCTATTAATCAAACATCATCCAATTCGGTATATTCAGGATTAATAGATGATTGTAAAAATATTAGTGATAGTTTATACTTTGTACAACATAAATTGCTTGAATGTCCTCTTATCCCAAATATTTTCGATCCCATTTTCAAACGTGATATTGCTCTTTATGAAAATAAATCACTAATAGGCATAAACAACCTCATTGACTTGCTAATGGCACGAGTATGGTGTGAATACCTAATGACAGATAAAATCAAATGATACGGAACCTGTCATAATCATCCGATCTTCAACAATTGTCCCGGGTGGTTAATTGATGCTGTTCATCTACAGATTGCCAACCCCAATATCTCTCTAATATATTCTACAGATATTAGAGGGGTTAATAAACATCTTGGTCAACTATGTAGTTTAATAAATTTACATCATATATTTAGACGCTTTGAGAACAATAATATAAATTATTCTGCCTTACTTCTCCAATTACGGTGTTATCTAATGCCTCTATTAATTCCATAAATCGCAGAGGAAATAAATTTCCCGCCAATATTATTTCTGCGACAAGTTTTGAGGATGTTAAACGTCAAATTATGGCCACTGAACGTTCAGATTTACTTCGAGATGATATGAGTTTCTTTGTATCACGTCTTACAACTAATCTCCCACCGCCAGTAGGAACTAATTTCTTTAATTTGATTCTAAAAAAAACCTAAATCATCAGTTTAATATACAATCCCCCTACCATGTATCAATCATGTTTATACATTTTTTGTAATTGTATCAAATGTTTTTTGTATTCTTTATATGTTGAATCTAATAATATCTTTCCTTTTTTCGTATATGTTCCATTCTGAAATTCTTCAAGACCTTTTTTAATACTATATTTTTTAGTCTTATGGGCTGTTTTGTGAAGAGCATGAGGAAAGGCCTCGCCTATTTGGGATCGTTCTATAAATAAATGTTGACCACAATTCTTACTGGGAATTAGATAATAGGGGCAAGTGGATATCTGACAAGCATTTGTTAAGATTTTAGCATCATATTTGAATATATATATATCATGGAATGATGTTTTCTCACAATTAAACAATCCCATCTGATGGACTTTATCCATTATTTCCTTAGGTGTCATCGGATTCAATATTTCTTGGTGAACTTTCATGTATGACATCACCCAATTTTTTTCCACTTTTTTTATAAATATCTCTGAGATTCCATTTCTCTATAACTTCTCTAATCATCTCATTTCTAATATTAAAGCGACATTTATCATAGTCCTCAATTTGCTCAAATTTTTTTAGTCTTTCACGAGAGCTTGGAAACTTCAAAGCATGATACAAACATTTAAAAAAAAAATGTCATTAAACAACTCATTCAATACTAATTCGATTTCATACTCTTCAAATTCCTTCATCATCTCTATGACAAATATCCTCAAAGTTTTTAAAGACAAATCTCCTGCATGAGACCATGAATAAAGGGCTGCAATTTTCTCACCATTTATTTGTATTTCCTTTAAAGGAAAAATATTGGCTGGACAAAGTTTGGTCACATCTAAATGTTTTAAAGCTTTTCGAACTTCATGTAATGTATAATAATTTTCTATATTATATTCAGATTCTTCAACATTATGTTCCAAACATTTCTGCTTCTCTTTCTTATATTTATCAGAGGTGATAAAAAAATGTGAGTAAGGATACTCAAATTTGCCTTTACAAACACATCTGCCCACATATTCTAAAATGATTATTTTCATGATTCTCTTTATATAAGTCTTCATATACTGAGGACTCTGTGGGTTATTATATCTCATCATCATATACATTATGAACATGGGTTTAATTAGCGTTTCACACTTAAGAGATATTCCATCAAATTTTAAAATACTCTGTCATTAATGCTTGATTTATATTATTTTCACTTTTCAAAATCTCCCAATATTTTTTCAGTTTCCATCGTTTCATGTATCCATTAACAACAGTAGCTTGAATACTATTAATTATTCTACAAACATACTTGGGTCGGCTTTTAATTGGATACTTCTCAAAGAGTTTTATCAACAAGACAGCTAATGATCCTAGATGAGCATTGTGATCCTTAATAATCGGATTCTTCAAAACTGCAAAAGTCATCATTTTAGCAAAAAGGTTAGTTTCCATCAGTGATCCCATAACATTAGCCTCCTCAGGTGTGAAAATTGGTATAATGGCATTAAAGCGAGTTTCTTGTTTACCAATAATAATTTCAATTTCATTGTATTTATGACCAACTTCCCCATATATGTTAACAAAATCCACAAGGGCTGTCACTCCAATTAAATCAAAGGGGGCTTCAACAATTTGAATAATATTATATGACCAAATATTTAAGACTGTACAGTTTAAGTTACGAAAAAGTACAGGAATGCCTGTTATGTTCCAAACAGTCGATAACTGGAATTTATTGACTGAATTTAACAGTGTTAGAAATTTTGGTTCTTGTAAATCACTGACTGTTGAAGTGAGAGAAATCCTACAACAATTTTCCGGTAAAACTTGTAATGCAAGAATATGGTGTTTTACTTTTTCAAATATTTTCACAAAATCATCTATATCCTTTTTAAAGTCATTGTCAGTGTATCCTTTTAGTTGATAGGCCTTCTTTGAATAGTAGTGACTTGATACTGTTATTGAGTTCAAAACTACACCAGCTAATTCCATTTCTTTAAGATATTGTCCTTCCTCAATAAGTTTCTTTATTCCATTGATTTTTTCCCTGAGATTAGTTTCAATATTGGTGTAAACTCCCTTAAAACGCCCAGTAAAATTACCTCTTACATCTTTTATGTTCATAATCCTTAGAAATAGTTCATCACAAATTTTCTTTTCTATGTTAATAATCTCTCTCTCAAAAAAAAATTTCTCTTTGTCCTTGTTATAAATTTGAATTATTCTCCGATTCCATTGTGTAATCAGTTGATCCATTATTTTTACATTTAAATCTTGAAATTGTAAATGAAGGATATATTCAGTTTTGCTATTTGTAAACATGTATATTTTTTCACCATTATATTGTTTAAGATAAAGATATAAGATATATTGTTTAAGATAAATGAAGATAGATAACATACTCATCAAGATAAAATTCACTTTCTAATGTTCCACCAGGCAATAAAGAGCCTTCTACAGATAAACGTATTTTTACAGAACTGCAATGACTACTTATATTCTTCATTACATCTTCCATATCATCCATTTCAAGTACTTGAAATAAATTTGGTATTGTATTTCCAGTATTAAGTTGTGCTTGTAAAAATAAACTCTGTTTAACTGGATATTCTTTTCCAATTCCTAACACAAAAAATTCACACTTTTTTCCAACAGGACATTTCATTTTTTCAAGTTGAGTTTCAGCCTTATCTCTTGATACATTATGGAAGCCATCAGTAATAAAAAACACTTTAATATCTTTTGATTGACAACTTTCAATTTCCTCTTGAATTTTCTTTAATGCTCCGATTAAATCAGTAGAACTATTTCTAAAATCACTTTTTTGAATCTGTGGGCTACATCCCTTTTTCTCAATAACATCACTAAAGGTATACCTAACAGTTTCATTTCCACACTTCTCTAAAATAGGAGCCATATACTTATTCCATTGGTTCATTAATGCTGACCAATAAACACTCATTGAAGTTGAAGTATCAATCATCAGTATATTATATGATAATTGGGTAAAAACGTCAGGGAGAGTAGAAGGTAAATGTAGAATAACATCCATCCTTCCTTCAGCCTGTAAAAAAAAAATTTCAATGTATTTTCATAAATATTATTAAAATTTTCGGCTACCTAACCTAAATTAACCCATAAAGACTACTAGGTACGACATAAATTAATGAAAGAGAATGATAACTAATACTTACAATTTGTGAGGAAAGAAGATGATAAGCTTCAACCTTTACATTTATGGGAATAGATATTTCAATTCCATCCATTTTTCTGGTGAAAAAGTTGGTGATAATGAGCTGAGAAGATAACTTAATGAATGTTATCATGCGTTATCATTGGTATCCATACGCTTCAGTATGACAGTCAGAGCATCCTCAACTGATTGTCATTCAGGAGGTATCCTACATTATAAGTCAGCGCATCCTCAACTGATTGTCATTCAGGAGGTATCCCACATTATAGTCAGAGCATCCTCATGATCGTCCTTCAGAAGGTATGGCTCCACAAGCAATTCTCTTTTCCACCAATAGACGAAATGTTCTAACGTTACAAGCCTGCAAAATTCCAACGTTTTAAAGTTTAATACTTTTCCCTATTTCACTGTTAAACTGGAGGTAACGAGGGCTTATCTTGGCCCCAGCCTCTTTGTTCTCCATGTGAATTAGCACAAATGAACAGCCCAAGAGTTACATTCACTAATATATATATACTGTCAGAATGATATGACGTCATTTCCTCTTAAAAGATCATTATGATATTATATTAAAAAGTAACATCTTTTACCACTCTTTTCCAGTACTGATTTAATGCGACGTACACACAAGGTGCCTGGGAGTTACTACCATAGTGTTCGACTGTAGTCATATTTATTTTCCTGATACCCAAATTTTTGGTTGGTGTCGAGAGACGACTCTGTATGATGGTGTATTCCAGACGTCTGTTAAGATCGATGTTGAAGGATATGTTTCTTGGCTGAAGTAATAAACAGAGAAAATAAATTTCCCCATAATCCTTCTCCTTATACAAATGATGGATTCTCTTCTGTCTGCTCCCATCTGTTGACATCATAGTATTTTGGGGTTACCAGGAGTAGGGGTAGAGGTTCAACAATCTCATCTCATCCTGATATTTGGCATAGGTACATGACTACTTTCCTTCATTTTGTTCTATTATTTAGATTTTTTGTATCATAACCTTTATAGAAATTTGAATTGGATTCAAGTTTATTAAAAAATAATATGCTAATTTTACCATCATTAAAAAAAAAAAAAAAAAAAAAAAAGAGAGGAGGATAATTGATATTTTTGAAGGAAGGAAAGAAGAGAACGAACTGTAGTAGTATATAATGGTCTATTGGGATTATATGAAAATGGTGGTTCCTTCTCCAGTTTCTCCTTTTTTTTCCTCCACCTCTTCTACTCTTCAGACCCTTCTACCTTAATGTTCAATTTTATATTTTTAAATATAATGTTCCTTGTCTCAATTTTAAATTCCACTTCATTGTTACCTTCTTGAAGTTCAAGTTTCATTACCACAAATGGCGGTAATGAATCTTCTTCCATTGGGAAATCATATTTTGAAAATCCCTGTATAAATAAATCTTGACTGGCTGCATGGGTACATGATATCCAGAGTCTATTCATGTAAATTGGTTTGGATTCATTTTGTGATCTTACTCGTATTGATTCTATATGATTATTTTACTGGACATCTCGTATTTCACTCAAATCAGTAACGTCAACACTATCTGAAATATTCCATGGAAATATTAAAACAATTGGGTTTTTGGAATAATATCCTTTATCATATACACAATTTTTCAATATTTTATTTATGTGAAAAGATTCACTATTATGCCAATATTTGTAAGCATTATTATAATTAATAAGAAAGGTATTAAATGGTTTTACTATGGTATTTTCAATTTCAAATTTATTCTTAAGAATATATGATAATGGTAATGTAGGAACAATGAAAAAACCTGATTTTATTCTTATATCTTCCTCAATAAAAGGGAAGAATAGTGATTCTAAAATTGATTTCCTGATGTTGTATTGTTTCCCTGTTTGAGTCATAGAGAATTGTACCAGTTCCTGAGGCACAGAATTTTCTATTTGACTAATTGAAGAAGATTGTAATAGGCCTTGAGGAATTTCTTTGCCTCCTCCTTCACTTCCTCTTCCATCTGCATCTGTTCCTTTGCCGCCACCTCCTCCTCCTCCTCCTTCACTTCCTCTTCCATCTGCATCTTTTCCTCCTCCTCCTCCTCCTTGACTTCCTCTTCCACCTGCATCTGTTCCTTTGCCGCCACATCCTCCTCCTCCTTCACTTCCTCTTCCATCTGCATCTGTTCCTCCTCCTCCTCCTCCTTCACTTCCTCTTCCACCTGCATCTGTTCCTTTGCCGCCACATCCTCCTCCTCCTCCTCCTTCACTTCCTCTTCCATCTGTTCCTCCTCCTCCTCCTTCACTTCCTCTACCACCTGCATCTGTTCCTTTGCCGCCACCTCCTCCTCCTTCACTTCCTCTTCCATCTGCATCTGTTCCTTCACCTCCTCCTCCTCCTCCTTCACTTCCTCTTCCACCTGCATCTGTTCCTTTGTCGCCACCTCCTCCTCCTCCTCCTCCTTCACTTCCTCTACCACCTGCATCTGTTCCTTTGCCGCCACATCCTCCTCCTTCACTTCCTCTTCCATCTGTTCCTCCTCCTCCTTCACTTCCTCTACCACCTGCATCTGTTCCTTTGCCGCCACCTCCTCCTCCTTCACTTCCTCTTCCATCTGCATCTGTTCCTTCACCTCCTCCTTCACTTCCTCTTCCACCTGCATCTGTTCCTTTGTCGCCACCTCCTCCTCCTCCTCCTCCTTCACTTCCTCTACCACCTGCATCTGTTCCTTCACCTCCTCCTCCTCCTCCTCCTCCTTCACTTCCTCCACCACCTGCATCTGTTCTTTCACCTCGTCCTTCACTGCCACTTACACTTCCACCTGCTGCATCTATTCCTTTGTCTCTCCCTCTTTCTCCTCTTTTACATAAATAAATAATTATTATAACTGTTATAAAGAATAATATTATTATTAAAAATACAGTCATTGCTTATTGTTTTTTATTTAGGATAATTCATAAAAAAAAAACTTTTTTCAAAATACTCCACCTCATATCTATATTAAAGAAATAATATTGTTCCGCGCAGCTGAGTTGACAGCACATTGGATCAAAATCCCGGGTGCCTGCGAGAAACATTAGGCAGAGTTTCTTTCACCCTGATGCTCCTGATTCCTAGTAGTAATTAGGTACCTAGGAGTTAATCAGCTGTCTCTGGCGGCTTGGTCTAGCTAGGATCGGGCCATGGGAACACTAAATAGCCCGAAATCATCTGAATATAACCTCAAGATATTCCCGTTACCAGGGTCATGTACAAATTATCATTAAAACATTAATAATGTTTTTAGAGATATACAAAAAATGGAAAAGCAGCAGCAACAGCAGTGTCTTTTCAATTATACTCTGTTTTTTGATAATAAAAGGAATGTAAAATTTCCAGCCATTTTATGTTTACCAACATTTATATTATATACGTTTTCAATAATCTTAGATTATTACATTCAAGCTCTAAACCCTTCTTATCAAACCAACTCATCAACTATTCAGTCCGCCAATAATATCTTAATTTCATCCTTTTTATATACACTTCAAACAGTCGTCAATATGGTGGTTTATGTAGATGATGAAGATGGTGATGATGACAGAGATAATAATGGTATCCAACTAAAAAGTCCCAAGGAACTTCATAATATTTTTTTATTCGAGGCCCAGTCTATTATTAACAGTAAAATTAAGAATAATAATAAATATAAAATTAAGCCTTCATTCTTTGCTTTAGAAACCTATATAACAAATGATATCAGTCGCTTAAAATATTTACAACAACTTTTTCAGACAAACTTTCGCATTAATGGAGTTTCAAATTTGGTAGATCTTCTGAATAAACTAGAAGCAGATGGGGCAGTACCTCTTGTTGAAGGCGAATTATCTTTCATTTCAACAGCCACATCTAAATTTCCACCCGGTTCATTGCATTATAAGACAGCTACCACAAAAACATATCCTTTGCCTCAGCGTATGGGTACAAAATTTTGGGGCCCATTTTATTGCCGAATATTCCACACACTGGCCAAATATAGCCAGAAAGATGATCGGTTTAGAAAAGATTCCAACATAGCATATGTTATAAATAGCTATCCTAGCCTGTTGCCCATTATTGTTCCATGTCCACAATGTCGACAACATTATTACATTAATATTCATCTCAGTAAGCTGTCTGATAATTTATGCCAGCTGGAAAATTCAACTCCCAACGATATATATTCTCATATTCATAACAGTAATACAGAGAATTTAATTCCCCTAAAATAATTGATACAATAGATCTTAAGTCAGCATTCATTAGGAGTATTTTGTCTAAACAAGATGTGGTTGATGTCTCTGTTCTAACATACATTACATTAGTGTTAGCTTTTGTATAAAAAGATACAAAGGAAGAGGATTCTGAAGAGTCTTTTTTGCTGCTACTGTTGTCAGTAACCACAATAAATATATATGTTTTTTGAAGACTGGGCCGGTTAATTTCATTTTCAAATTGTTCGACTAGCTGCCTGATATTTAGAGGTGAACTATTATAATGAGTTACATTTAGTAACTCTTCGTCTTCATTGTATCCATTTGCATTACCATGCGTCACATAAATAACAAGAAAGGAATTGGTATATATTGGTAGTTTGGGTGGAAGTATCTCTAACATCTCTAATAGATCATCATAAGTGCCATTATTCTCATTACTTTTTGATGGTAAATAGAGAAGCTGATAATTAAGACTTTTTAAAATAGTTTCAATATTCTTCATTATTGTCAGTTTTCTATGTTTAAATATACTATCAACAACAACACCAGCATAACAACCATCTGGAGGAGGTTGATATAGTGATGTAATCTGTCCTATGTCTATTTTGTTCTTCAACATGTTGAACTAAATTATGGTGAATGAAATGGTAAGCTATATATATATATATATATATATATATATATATATATATATATATATATATATATATATATATATATATATATATATATATATATATATATATATATATATATATATATATACATTAGGAAAAAAAAATAAGTTATATTTTTTTTATTATATTATGGTGGTTTTAGTTATAATTTTATAATTCATATAGTTTATACAATTTTTTTAATATTCTATTTTAAGTTTCTAAGGGAATTATGATGGTGATCAAAATGGAACAATGATATGAGATATATAGTGCTTTAAATTTTTCTTCTTCTTCTTCTTTTTCTTCTTTTCCATCATCATCTGTTCTATTACCACATTTTTTTTTGGGGGGGGGGGGATGGATAAAGTTGGAGTTGGTGGTGGTGGTGGCAGTAATTTAAGTACCTAAGGAAATGATGGTGATGGTGAAGATGGAGGGGTGTTAAAAACAACTTTTTCTGATGAACATAATGGATCTTGGATATGGTTAGCGCCTGTTTTTGCTGTGGATGTTGATGGAGATGGAGATATAAATGCTTGCGATGATTCTTCTACTGATAACTCTGAAGCCGAAATTTCTTTTCCTTTTCCTTCATCAGGTTCCATTACCACAACTTCGGGAATGGGTATATTTGGAATTGATGGTGGCAATGTTTTTTTTATAAAACTTAATCAAAATACTTTCGCATTTGTCCATTTTTTTATCTTCATGCCCTGCAATGATGCGGTATTTACTTTCTTCTCTTTGACTTTCTTTAAATACATGAAAAGTTTCATCCACTTTTTGGATAATTTCTTCCTTGGTTTTCAGTTTCCTATTACCTGAATTGTATGTAATTAAATATTTTTCGTCTTCCTGTTCTTCATTAATAATCATTAAATTACGATATAGAGCATTAGGAGATTGTGATTTCCTTTTGCGTGATTGTTTCTTGTTAGTTAATTCAACCACTTCAGGTTGATTAGCAATTGCTGCTATGTCCATAACTGATGCTGAAGTTTTAGTTTGAGTGGGATTCTTCCTAACCATTGTAAGGTTTGGGAGTCAGAGAATAAATAATATCAGAAGGAAGGGTACTGTACTTTATATAGGAACGCGATGTAATATTTTTTTCATAAATACTAACACTCTTTCACTATAATGATCTCTTACAAATGGTTAATGCCTATTAGGGGATATAAAAATACATCATTAAATATCGAAAAAGCTTTCATGGGTAAAAAAGTTTCCCAATTGGGACAAAAACAACAATCATATTATACAATAAAACCGTTAACAATTTCATTAGAAACTTATGATGACATTGTATTAAATATTTGCAACATTAAATCTAAATCTACTAATTTTGAAAGCAACATAAAAGGAAAACAAAATATTGGAAATGAAAATATATCGTATAAGTATATACGAATATCTAAATTGACAAACCAACTGGTTAAGACAGATCTAAAATATTTCATAGCATTTAGTCAGTCAATCTGTCCTAGTTGTTACTTTGTAAATTGTGTAATTTGTATTGATCGAAATAAATTTAAACGTTACATGAGTAACGTTTTACTCATGTAACGTTTTAACTAGAAACTTAAATGATAGTTATCCTCGTTTTATAAAGTGCTCTCAATGTCATTTAATTTTCAAACCCCATGAAGAATTATTATCAAGTGTATTCCCAAATGCAAATTCAGTCCAGGGTCTTTCTAATGCTGTTTTTCGTTATCTTAATGTGAGAAACCGTATTTTTCGTCCAACAACAGGTGGATGGTAATGTAAAGCGTGCCAAACAAAATATCAACATTCATATGCTGAATTTAGAATTTACCTTAATCATATTTGGCAAGGAAATAGCTCATCAAAAGCAGATAATAATAACACTCATGATAAATTCCTCTTTAGAAACCCAAGAATATTATTTGAGCGACTTACAACCCAATCACAATTTGAATTAAGAAATGATCCTAATGAACTTAATTATAGTGTGCATATAAAGTTATCGAATGGAATTCACCGGTTAATTCCACCTTTAGCCTTCCTTATGAATCATGAACGATCATTGCCGTTTTACAAAAAACTTATTTCAGATCCTAGTGTAAATATGAGTAAAGTTAAAACGAGTTATGGATCAGTGTTGAGTCGAATGAAAAGTGGTAAATTTTCTTCAATACGTCAACATGGACACAATAAACGATACATTGGTTCAGCCCACGTCATTAAAACCCCCTGTAATGAACTTGAACCAGATGAATGTATTCTTCCTATTAGTGTATGGAGACAACTAGATTGTCCACGTTATGTTCTTGCCCACCGTTATCCTACACTTGATGATAGAAATTTTACCTTGCATCGGGTGAAAGCTTTTTGGATCTATCCAGTCATGGCTATCCCCACTAGCATTGTGCATGGTAATCATGCCGACTTCGATGGTGATGCCATGCAAGTTATTCCAGTAAGTCATAATGTGGCTTCTGAAGCTGAAGCCGTTATTCTTTTCCATCCTCGTACAAATTTTGTCTTACCAGGTAGTCTACGTTTAGCTTTTGATCATGATGAAATTTTAATGTTATATTACCTATATGGTCTTAATAGAAATGAAATTCATGGAGCTCTGTATCGTTTAGCTATAACTGAATCTTCCTCGAAAGCATATGATATATTCATTCATCTTAGAAAGATTTCTCATAAAATAACTAAAACTCAAAAAGTTTTTTCGATATCTTATAATGATTTGCTACAGTTTATTCGTCAACCTACACCATCCTATTTGATTTTGTTGAAAAAATTTCCTAGTGTAAGTAATAATAATACTATAAAATGTATGATTCAGTCTGAATCATCTCGTTTTTCAATCGATCATTTATGGCAGATTGTCGGTAAAATAAATGAACGAGCTCATCAAAGTTTTCTTGAAGGAATGAACCGTCAAAGCTTTATTAAAATGGCCCAACTGTCACGTGATGCATCTAATAAAGACATAGCTCTATATGGTTATGCTTATATAAAACTATTGTATTGTACTTGTTTACTTATTTGTGGTTATGACGGTAGAATTTATACACCACGTGGAATTCTCGCTGCTGACTGTCTGGAAGATATTTTATAATTTAGTTTAATTTTAGTGGAAGAAAAGAAAAGATAAGAAAAGAAGAACGAGAGAGAGAGAGAGAGATATATAGAGAGAGAGAGAGCGAGAGAGAGAGAGAGAGAGAGAGAGAGAGAGAGAGAGAGAGAGAGAGAGAGAGAGAGAGATATAGAGAGAGAGAGAGCGAGAGAGAGAGAGAGAGAGAGAGAGAGAGAGAGAGAGAGAGAGAGAGAGAGAGAGAGAGAGAGAGAGAGAGAGAGAGAGAGAGAGAGAGAGAGAGAGAGAGAGAGAGAGAGAGAGAGAGAGAAAGAGAGAGAGAGAGAGAGAAAGAGAAAGAGAGAGAGAGAGAGAGAGTGAATGAGAGAGAGAGAGTGAATGAGAGAGAGAGTGAATGAGAAAGAGAGAGAGTGAATGAGAAAGAGAGAGAGAAAGAGAGAGTGAATGAGAGAGAGAGAGAGAGTGAATGAGAAAGAGAGAGTGAATGAAATTATTTGGGATGTTATGGTAGTTTATAAATTGACTTCATACACAGTTTAAATGTAGATATGATAAATAAAACCCAGTAGGCTCAGAAATCTATATTGGTTGATTAAATGGGTAAAAGGGAAAGGAGTCAACTCCCAAAATAATGAAAAACATTTGCTTTCTCACTAGCAACAACGAACAATGAGACATAATGTCATATAAATTAAGAGCTCACCCCCCCTCACCCCCACCACTTCTCTCCACCGGGAGAGTAGCACCCAGAGCCCTCCGTCAGACCTTCAGTTTGTGGCTCCAGTGTGCCTCATCCACATCGTGCTCAACCTGCTCCCAGCCACACACACATACCGCTCCACAACACATTCAGTATCCATCGATCTTTTGACCAATCAATAAGCAACATACTGGTCGTCCTACTTCTGGAGGATTCACAGTAAGATTAAAGTTGTATTATTATTATTATTATTATTATCCTTTTGTCATATATTTGATTATTAAAGGTTTAAAACACTTTAGTGCACAAAAAATTGAATGCCACCAAAGCATTTGCTATCCCACCACGAAGTAAATAAACACGAAGATGACTCGCCATGACACCCAAACAGAAAGTAAATGTTCATACTCTTTCGTTTGTTACCAGCCTCACAGTCATCCAACAGCGCTTATTTTGATATCACGGAACTCGCAATAAAATTCCCCACCCAGACATATGCCTATCAATGTCTAATTATGTTCCACACGAGTGTGGGAACTGGGCGAAGCGTTAGCCGTGATTTCAGCAGCGACGACACTGTTGTGATTGTACCCATGAGCGTAAAATTTTTTTTTACTTTGCTCATGTTTTTCAAGTTTATACTTATTTCACACCGGTTTTTTTTGGTTTGTATAGTTCGGAATAATATTCTCTACACAGACATATGGATATAAATGTAGAATCATGATCGCGGCCAACACAACAGTGTGTGGAGTGCGCGATTACCCTCGTTGTGTCACCAATTCAATAGTCTCTCCTTCAAGTTACAATACATTACCGTTTTCTCAAATAGGCACTGTGCCTATTAGAGAAAACAAGAAATTTAATGGCAAACATATTCATACAAACCCCAAGTCGATCGAGTAGTGTATACCCACTATAACACAGTCCGTAAATGTACGTCGTGATCCGACAAGCGCTTAAATAAATCTTTCCGTAAATCCAAATGAAGTTCTCAGAAAAGTGTTAATTAATTAAATTTAATTTTCAACTTATTGAACTGTACTTTTTTTTTTTTTTGCCTCATTTTTCTCTGAAATGATATACTTTCATTATGAAATAGTCAATTTTTCTAATAAATTATGGTAATTTCCTTTTTTTTTTCCAGTTAAAGATGGTGTGTTGTTCATTATGCAGAAATTAAATAGCTCTTGACTGTCCCATTTGGCATTAATAATGGATTTGCAGAAGAAGAAGAAAAAACAAAAACAAAAAAAAAAGTTGAAAAAGAAAGATCATGATAAGCAAACAACTGCTAATATTGATCTAGAAATTTTGTTTATAGAAAACAATAAAGAATTAGATTATAAAGAATTAAATGTTTTTTTTACCAAATAACACTCTGTTCAAATACATTTTATATCCATATTATTTTTCCAAATCTCTCTCCAGATAACAATAAATGGGTTAAGGATTATTTAATGACTGACAATAAATCAATATCATTCATTAGAATAACAGATATACTTCATCAGCATGCAAAGTCATTAAATAGTGACAAACTAAAAATGTTGACTGTACTATTTGAAAGTGTTATCATCAAGTCAAGTAATGATGAAATTGATTAAACAAATGTAAAATGTTTCACTATATAAAAAAACTAATTGGGTTATATTTATATGGCAGAAGAATATTATAGTATTATAATACAAGAACAAAAAAAAATAAAAAAATATATGACAGTATATTTATCCTTCTTCTACCTTTCTCTTCTTGTAAACTTAAATATGAAACCCAAACTAGTTGAATTATCCATGCTAGATTATGTGTGGATATATTCATGGAATGTTGAAGAACAAGAATTTTATGGGATTCCAGTGCCTAAAAGTCAAATTCAAGATAGTGGTTTAAATCGTGAAAATATAGTACCACAAGACCCTATACGAGTAATTTTTGATGCATCAAATTTTGATCACTTAGTTTTAGTTACACAACAACGTGAACTATTTGATCATTCTATGATATTTTTGTATAATTGTGGGCTGATAGATTATTATACTCTTGAAGCTGAACATAGTCAGAATGGTCATTTGATTATGGGCAAAGCCTCATTGGAAGATTTGCAATTGGAAAAATATCGAGGTTATACCGCTCGAGTTTTTTGTAAAGGTTATCGTAGGTGTATGGATCTCTTTAACTTTCTAAAATAAAACTATCATCCATTTGGTATTAATGCTATGGGTAAATATTTTAATTCATACCAATGTTATTTTGACTGTGAACGACGACACAATCCAAAATTTCAATCTAGGGGTTTATTTAAAGTACATGACAATCAACTTGTTTTTGTGAGTGGGGATATCGACAACTTTTTTCCACCATATCGGATCCTCTCATTTGATATAGAAACTAGTCGGCATGATTTAACTGGTGCCATTCCTCTAGGGGATAGTTCATATGATAGGTTAGTTGCTACTTCTTTTCAGACAGCAACTGTAATGAATGCCCAATATCCAACTGAATTAAGTGACATAAATACCCTTTTGGTTGTATATTATCCAAATTCTCAAAACAAAAATAGAGAATTTTCCATGATAACTAAACAAGGAATTTCGAGCCATGTTGAATTATATTCTTCAGAAAAACAGACTCTTTCTCGATCTTTGGAGTTACTAAGCAAACCTCAACATATTTTCGCTACTGGTTATAACACTGATGGATACGACCATCCATTCCTCTTCAAACGAGCACTATTTCATGGTCTTTTACCTGGACATTTATTTTTCCACACTTACACTTTAAGTTCATATTGTGATATGAGAACCGTACCCCATATGACTCCACCTTGGATTTTAGATGTAGATGTTATGATTTGCCGTAAAAAAAAATTTCCAGTTGGTAAGTTTCTTGAACCGCCTTCTGATAGTTTAGATGCTTGTGCAGAAGCTATAATGGGCCGCAATAAAGTAGATTTTAATATTGTAGCTATAAATAAAATGTATAAAAATTTAGAAGACAATGGAGAGGAACCGGATAGTTTTTTTTTTGAAAATTTTCTAGATTATTGTACTGTAGATGTGGATCTGGTCACTCAATTGAATGGGCACCTTAATACTATTAGAATTACAATGGGTTTATCTCGTATGGGCGACCTTGACCCATACCATTGTCTTGGTGCCAGTTCTACAGCTATTGTGAGACGTTACCTTATAAATTTACTTAATTCAATTTATACGGCTCCTATTGACGAACATCTCATTAATAAGGTAAACTGTTATTCACAATCTCAATGGGAAATAGGTCGTATTCTTCCACAAAATCGATACGCTAGACATTCCATCGAACAAAAGGATCATTTGGATACAGGTAGAAAAAACACTTACAAAGGCGCTGAAGTTCTTGAACCGAAAATTGGAGTACATTTAGCTTCTAATACTCATTCAATATTTTTTTTTTATTTTTGTTCATTATATCCTAGTTTAATTATTGACTATAATTTAAATCGAGGGTTCGTGACTCGAATTTCACGTTGTCAACTCCCAGAAGTTGATGAAAATTTATTTCATATACTTATTATGGATGAAGATCCTTATTTTGCTTATGTTAGTGTTAAAGTCCAAGAAGGAAAACCATACACTCAATCACCATTACGTGAGATATGTGAAAAATTAGTAAATGAACGAGGTATTATGAAAAAATTAGGAAGACCACTCAAGCTAACGCTCTTAAGATTATGGTAAATTCTATTTATGGGGCAATGGCGGCCATTAAACACTCGCAGATGAACTGGTCCCATGCATGGTTACTGGTTATGGTCGGTATCATCTTAATCGGGCTCAACATTTTTATACTAAAGATGAAAATGGAATTGGAGCGACAGTTTTATATGGCGACACTGATTCATTATTTCTGAAGGTATCTCGTTCAGCAGGAACTGGAGATGAATTGGCTAATCGTTATAATACTAATCTCAGACAAGATATACCTTCTACATGTTATCTCAAACTAGCTTTCGAAAATGCATTTGGTGTTCTAGTGCTAATAAAAAAAAACATTATATGGCTATACAAGAAAGACAAGTTGGCAATAAATGTAAAATCAGTGGTTATAAAAAACGTATCAACCTTAGTAATCATCGTGACTTAACAAATTTATTGCAACATGTTCTTATGATTTTACGGGACAATGACCCAGCTCACATTTTTAAGAATATTAGAAATGAAGTAACACAATGGTTTAATCAAATAATAAATCAAAATGATGATGAGATCAACCACCAGCGCTTTTTGAGTACCATTAAAATTCGACCTCTTCATATGTATATATCGACTAGTTGCATTCATTATTGCTTGGGAACTAAAATTGAGCCACTTCATCCAGGTACAATAACAGCAGAAGGTGGTACTCATATTTCATACTATACAATGGTACCATTAGTACCAAGGGCTTTAACTTTACCCAAGAGTGTGTGTCTATGTCCAGCTATTACATATAGACCCCAAATACAAATAATTAATCGTTTAATGGGATTAATTTCTGATATAGGCCAAACTGTTAATGCCCTTATTCAGACTGCTGATTCAGAAAATGCGTCTCAATATAGTATAGAAAAGTTAAGCTTGGATTATCAAAAAAATGAAAGATATCAGCTCTGTGAAAAACATGTTGCACATGGTTATAGAGTTTGTAATCTGAGTGCCTGTGAGCTTTTGTTAAATATTCCTTGCATTGAAATAACTTCAATATGGCCCTCATTTCATTATGAGTGTTTAGAAAATTCAAAATTTTATATGTCGTCTTTGACTAGAAAACATAAATGGTGGTATACTACTACTACTACTACTACTACTAATAATAATAATAATAAGAAGAAGAAGAAGAAGAAGAATAAGAAAAAAAATTCTGAATGTAATTTTATTTTACGTACAACTTTTCATTATGATAAGACCAAAAGAAAAATGTGGGTGACTCTAGATTCTGATTCTCAATGTCGAAAATTTAGCAATTTAAAAAATATATCACATTTTCTTTCTGGTAATGTAAGCAAACTGACACATTTGGTACCAACGATCTCAATGGTGAATAGTAGCAATATTAATAATACAGACATTTTATTCACATTAAATTCTAACTGTTTCGAAGAGATGTTAGCCTTTTTTATTTTTGTTTATAGTTTGGAGTGTGATATGTATGATATAATTATGGAAAATAAACAAAATAAGATAGATAATGATGATGATCGGTGGTTAATTATATTACCATTTGTCGCCATAAGGCGAGACACATTGGCAGAAAATTCATATTATACATTTTATTAAAAGTTATATATATATATATATATATATATATATATATATATATATATATATATATATATATATATATATATATATATATATATTTTTTTTTTTTAAAGTCAGTCAGTATATAATTAGGATATCAAAAGTTCATAACTCATTATATCATTTTGACTCTTTCATACAATGAATACCTCAGGATATTATGGTCAATATTTACCTTCTACTACCTATCCACCAGCAGCAACAACACAACTACAGCAACAACAAACAATAATTCAGGCAAAAAATGCAACCTCAATATATCACCAACCAATGACTACAGATGGAATTTATCAATTTCACCCTCCTCCCCCTCAACTTCAAACTGAAGAAAAGTATTATAGCACCCTCAACTTCATCAACGAAGATGACGAGGTTATGGAAATTATTGCAGAAATGCTGAACAAAGCTTCAAGTTCGAATTATTATATACTTCCCAATGAGCCACCCAATATTCACAAAAAATTGATAACCATCGAAAATTTAAGAGAGTTGAATAAAAACAATATTTTAGAGAAATTAACTAAATTTAAAGAACAATATGAAAAACTCGGTAATTCTGTATTTGAAGAAAAAATCAAGGCAAATAACCAAAACAACATGAATTATTATAGAATTAACAATGATTATTTAACTAGCTTAACCATTAAGTTGTTGGAGGTCAAATGTTTTATAGTTTCGGGAGGAACAAAATTTGCCTTAGTACCTAATAAGATTGGAAATATTGAATTCGGTGAAGATATTCAGAAAATATTTGAAGAAAATCTAATCCAACCAATAGCTGAGGCATTAAAAATTGATAAACCTTCCCAGGGTAAAATCTGGAGTGCATCAATGTATATAGATGGTCATAAAGACAAACAATGTTCTTTAAAATGTAATGAAATACTTATACAAAAACAGCCACAATTTCAGAACGAGTGTTTGCGTCAACTTATAAATTTAGGTGTTCAATTTTGTCCTTTTGTGGCCAACCCTAAAGAAGATGAAGTTTACATGGGTTCGCCGCTAGGAAATGTTTACATCAAAAATTCTAAAATATATGGGATTGGTCGTAACCGAATCCCTTACTCAAGTGAAACCTTTGTTGAAATTAGAGAATCTCCGTGTCCTGTTAATGCTTTAATTTCATTTGGTTTATCTGAAATTGGAGTTTTTAATAACAAAATAATTATGTATCTACGTAATTTAGATTCTGTTTTTTATTCAGATGTCCCAGCTAACAATATCCGAAATCAAGCCTCTGATGCAATTAAACAAATTCTTTTAACTAGTAATAGCATTAGGAAGAAACTAATGCCCAAATATAAAGATATTATTTCTAAAGTAATAGATGAAATTCAGGTAGAAGAACCTATATGTAATAGAAGTGTCACAGCGGAAGAACCACCATTCAAACGAATAAAAATTGAGAAAAAAGTTAATGAGGACGATTTTAAAGAGGCAGAGAAGTGTAATTTAGACGTGGAAAATAGTAAAATAGTAGCTCCTTTAGTTGGAGAATTAAATGAAGAGGAGAATTGTATTAATAATGAAAATCAAGATGAAGCAGCATTAAATTTCCTTAATATGTTCTAATAAGAAATTATACATTAAAAATGATAATGTAAAACTAAAAATTATTAAAAGAAATTAATAGATTTTTGTATTATTCCAATATGCTATATTTTTTTTTTTTAACAAAACTAAATTCTATTTGCAGGCGATGAGTCACAATAACGTGGCTGAAGTATGTTGACCAGACCACACACTAGAAATTGAAGGGACGACGACGTTTCGGTCCGTCCTGGACCGTTCTCAAGTCGATTGTGATGAGGACAGGTAGGGACAGGCATTAAATAGGCAAGAGAGAGCTGAGGAGGAAAGTCAGGTGTAGGGGATAGTAGTAATGAGAACTGCAGCAGGCCTATTGGCCCATACGAGGCAGCTCCTATTATAACCACCGAAGGAGATAGTAATAGGAATAAGAAGAGGATAGCAAGGGAGCGTAGAAGACAATGAACAGAAAAAGGGAGAAGAGAGAAAGAAAGGGAAAGAGAAAGAAAGAAATGGAAGGGGGAAAGATTATGTTAAGTCACGTTCGTTAGAAAGATTAGAGCATTTGAGTATATACTGTGAAAGGGAAGAATCCACAGCAACAAAGCCAGGACTCAAGTTCATGTTGGGTACATTGTTAATAAGAGCCGATTCTACAAGACGGCGTCTGTGTAGAGTAGAGGCAGGAAAGATTATTTTGGAGGAAGACCAATCAATGGGATGATTAGAATCCCTCACATGGCAGAAGAGAGCATTGTTAGTGTCAGCAGACTTAACACTTCTCTTGTGTTCTTTAAGTCTGTCATTCAGTGTACGGCCAGTTTCGCCAAAGTATTGGAGAGGACAAGATGAACAGGAAATAGAGTAGACACCAGCAGCATTAGAAGCAGGAGGAGCAGTGTGAACTAGATTGCTACGAAGTGTGTTAGTTTGTCGAAAGGCGAGTTTAATGTCAAGAGGACGAAAGGTATTGGTAAAAGTTTTGAGTTCAGATATGAAGGGAAGGCATAGTACAGTGCTACTAGTGTTGGAAGCAGGTTTAGGATGAAAGAAATTTCGTTTAGCTTGAGAGTAGGCACAGTTGATGAAATGCAAAGGATAACCAAGGCGAGAGAATGATTTGTAGATAAAGGCAATTTCAGAATCAAGAAACTGAGGGTCGCTGATGCGTAGAGCGCGGAGGAAGAGAGAGACGATGACACTTTTCTTAACAGCAAGAGGATGGTAGGAAAAGAAGTGAATGTACATGCCACTATGCATGGGTTTACGGTAGACAGAGAAAGAGAACCCAGACACAAAGCTGTGAACATGAACATCAAGAAAAGGAAGGAGAGAATTAGATTCCCACTCAACTTTGAAATGGATAGAAGGAGCCAGATTGTTAAGAGAGGCGAGGAAAGGCTGGAAAAGATTAAGGTCATGAGGCCATAAAGCAAAAATGTCATCAACATAGCGAAGCCAGAGAGAGGGATGAGTATCAATAGAAGGAAGAAGAACAGTTTCGAAGTATTCCATGTAGAAATTAGCAAGAACAGGGGAGAGAGGGGAACCCATAGCGACACCGAAAGTTTGAGTGTAATATATACCGTTGAAAGAGAAAGAGTTAGATTCAACACAGAGTCTAATGAGATCGAGGAAAACGTCAGTGGGAAGTGGGAGAGGAAGGAGACCCTCTGACGCCTTCTGTCTGAGGAACGAGAGAACGTCATCGAGCGGAACATTAGTGAACAGAGAGTCGACATCAAGACTAAGCATTTTACAAGAGGGTTGCAGGCGCAGTCTTTCTATGAAGTCCTGAGAGTGACGAAGGTGGGCAGGGGAAAAAGTGCCAAGGTAAGGTGTCAGGGTTTTAGCGAGCCAGGAGGCAAGAGGATAGCTGACAGAGCCCCGTGAAGAAATGATAGGACGAAGAGGAACACCAGGTTTATGAGTCTTAGGAAGGCCATAGAAATAAGGAAGAGAAGGGCAGATGACACGGAAACGTTTAATGAGATCAAAGTCAGGAGGGCAAAGACTAGAGAGCTGTCTTAGTTTGCGGTTAAAGGAAGTTTTGAGGCGATCCAAAGGGTTAGAAGTCAGAGGAGCATAAGTGTGAGAGTCAGAGAGCAAGACATCTGCTTTTCGGAGGTAGTCCTCACGGTCAAGGACAACCACCGAATTGCTTTTGTCTGAAGGAAGGATAAGAATAGAGTTGTTAGATTTCAGGGAGGCAAGGGCAAGCTGGAAGCGACGAGGAAGGTGGTTATTTTTTTTTCTAGGAGGAATTTTCTAAATTCTATTTTTTTTTTTAGTAAATCACCATTTGTAAAGAAATTTGCCTAAAAATTTTGCGAAATTCTTCTGAAATTGGTAGGTAAATCACATACTGGGAGCAAACAAGATTTGATATTAAAAGATAGTTGAGTGCTTCCGGCACCTACACCCTGGAGAGAGGAGATAAAAAAAGACCCTCCGGCTCCTTTTCTTTACAGTGGCACTCTGCCTCCCGGAGAGAGCGGACGTGTGTGTGTGTCTCTCTCTCCCACAGGTTAGTGCTGTTAACGGGGTGTGTGCCTGCTACCCTGGCAGTGTCTTGTGCTCGATTTTCCTAGTGGACCATATAAATATAGTAAATCACAGCAAATTTATTTCATTTCTTCTGTGAATTTTGATCGATTCACATATCAACCTTTTCCTGACACTAAAAGAAAATGAATGTGCTAATACTCATATATATAGTTGGATTTACCAAAAGTTGTATGTGGTCCCAAAAGAAAAACACAACTACACCAAATACATCTTCCCACTTAATTGTAACGGATGAAAATGAGAAAACATCAACAGCCCATCAACAATGTAACTGATGAGGAGACAGCATCTACCCCTCAAGAAAGCCAGGCAACAACATCATCAGAAAATTATTATAACTATGAGGAGACTGGGCGAGGTGAAGGTCGGGGACGTCCGCTCTGTCCGGCCAACTGTTCTGAACTGAGCTCGGACCGGCGTATCTCCGTCCCTTCGGTAGACGCTAGGCTGCGTGGGCGTGTTCTCGAGCGGCGCGGCGTGCCCACAACAACAACAACAATAACCACAACAATCAACGATACTTATGAGGAGACAGCATCTACCCCTCAAGAAAGCCAGGCAACAACATCATCAGAAAATTACTACAACTATGAGGAAACAGAAACCACTCCTCCCTCGACAACAACAACAACAACAATAACCACAACCAATGACACCCATGAGGAGACAGCATCCACCCCTCAAGAAAGCCAGGCAACAACATCATCAGAAAATTACTACAACTATGAGGAAACAGAAACCACTCCTCCCTCGACAACAACAACAACAACAACAACAACCACAACCAATGACACCCATGAGGAGACAGCATCTACCCCTCAAGAAAGCCAGGCAACAACATCATCAGAAAATTACTACAACTATGAGGAAACAGAAACTACTCCTCCCTCGACAACAACAACAACAACCACAACCAATGACACCCATGAGGAGACAGCATCTACCCCTCAAGAAAGCCAGGCAACAACATCATCAGAAAACTATTACAACTATGAGGAAACAGACACCACTCCTCCCTCGACAACAACAACAACAACCACAACCAACGACACCCATGAGGAGACAGCATCCACCCCTCAAGAAAGCCAGGCAACAACATCATCAGAAAACTATTATTACAACTATGAGGAAACAGAAACCACTCCTCCCTCGACAACAACAACAACAACAACAACCACAACCAACGACACCCATGAGGAGACAGCATCTACCCCTCAAGAAAGCCAGGCAACAACATCATCAGAAAATTACTACAACTATGAGGAAACAGAAACCACTCCTCCCTCGACAACAACAACAACAACCACAACCAACGACACCCATGGGGAGACACCATCCACCCCCTCAAGAAAGCCAGGCAACAACATCATCAGAAAATTACTACAACTATGAGGAAACAGAAACCACTCCTCCCTCGACAACAACAACAACAACAACAACCACAACCAATGACACCCATGAGGAGACAGCATCTACCCCTCAAGAAAGCCAGGCAACAACATCATCAGAAAATTATTACAACTATGAGGAAACAGAAACTACTCCTCCCTCGACAACAACAACAACAACCACAACCAATGACACCCATGAGGAGACAGCATCTACCCCTCAAGAAAGCCAGGCAACAACATCACCAGAAAGACCGGCCATGGCCACAACACCACCACCATGGGAAAATGATACAGCGACGAAAACATATACAGTTGTCTCAACAGAAGAAATAATAATTATTAAGGCAACCACCCTACCAACAACCGAAGAAAGCCAGTCAACTTTAGAAACAACAGAAGAAACTCCCAAAGAAGAAACCACCGACTCAACAACACCAAATGACACACAAGAAACAATCAATATCAATTCGACTGTTCTTATTATTATTATTATAATTCCTATTTTTTTTATATGTTTAGTACTTTTCATTTGGATTTATAATAACTTCTCATCTTATACATTAAATGAAGATATAGAATTAAACCACTCTAATCAGGTTAAAACGAAATATGATTTAATAAAAACAAAATTTTTCTAATCAATTTCTTGCTCAATAATTTCTGTCTTAATGCATTTATTGAATGATTAAAAGCAAAATAAATATTTGATCATTTATTATTCCATTGTTTTTTTGCACACACACACACACACACCCCGGTCTGGTATTCTATTTACAGTATTAACATTTAAATGTATCCAATAAGAAGGTTAATTTGTTTTTTAAAGTTTCTAGGCCTATTAGCATAATATTTTCAGGCTTTAATGCACCTGAACTTTCAATATTGAAATAAAATTGTTTTCGTTTATTACAATCTTCCAGAAAATAAGAAGAAGTGTTGTTACAGCAATCAAAATCTATATTAATTGTCGGATTCCATTTGGTGTGGTTTTTGCCAATCCCCTTGATAGCATATGCTTTTAAGCATAATTCTTGTCCATTATTAAGTTTAACCAAAGGAATTGGGATTTCTTTGTGAAAAGATGGTATTATATCAGATGTTGTTATGAGGTATTGTTTGTCTTCACGACATTTAACATCCAAAATAAATTCTACTGCACATTTCGTACAAAAGTTAATACATTGACATTTCCATGGAATCTTTAATTTATTAATGAATTCATCTGAAGGTATTGGAATTAGACCTAGACGATGAATAATGAACTCATCACTTAATATAGTTGTATTTTTTTTAATTTGAACCCAATCAATGGCTATAGTAGGAGTCTCAGCTATAAAAATCCGCCGCAATCCATTTACTAGAGCTAAATTTATATTTTCTATTTTAAATTGTATCATGTCAGGTGATAAATCTAAAATTTTAATTGTTATCGGATCTGTATTGATAGCCATGTCTTGAAATAATATTGTTTTGAATAAACCGTTTACTTAATATATAGTATGTAAGGTTACAATATATATTCATTTTAGGAATAAAAAAAAACTTAAATTATCATGGAATACCGGAAAACCATACCCAGGTCATACATACAATTATCACTCTTTACCCATCATCAGTCATCCATCCCTCACCCATCTGCCCCTGGCACTGATCCAAGAGCAAGGGTCACTAATTCTCTTCAACTTTGAGGAAATAATAAGTAAAGTTTATTTATCTTTCCTTCTAATTTTTCGACATTTTAAAATTACTAAGGGACCTTGGGTATCCCCACTACCATCAACATCAACATTATTATCAGAATCTTCATCATCATCATCACTCATATTTCTATGGATATCAGTGTCATTAATTTCACAAGTCTCTCTATTGATCTTAGCATATCTGAAATTATATTTAATATTATTAGTATACATTTTTTGGGAAGATGCATTATCATAGTCTAATGCACTGTACAAAATATATTTCTGTAAACGTACTACTGCCTGTTGATGTGTAGCAGCAGTTAGTGAATCAAACACAGTAAGTAATTTGAAGTGTAATTTAGTGGCATCTCTAGAATTGATCTCTTTGATATCATGATCACAAATTACAGTGTCCTTCAATTTTCTAACAAATTTGTAAAATAATTCACTACTATACATGTTTGCTTTTTCAATAAAATTTACCATGTATAAGCTATTATTATCTATATACTTTTTATTGTTAAATTGAATATGTTTTCTTAACTTACCAATTTCATTATTAAGATATTTATAAATTAACTTTTGATCCTTCCGGTCTTGTTTTACCATTAAAAATGTCCATAAATTTGTTAACATTCTAATATATAATATTATGTATTTATATTCTAACGAAAAACCTTCATCTTTAGGTATTTGTTCAATGTATTTAGACAAATATTGTTTTAAAGTTTTCATGTCAAAGAAACGAGTATTAAATTTCAGTTTGAACCCTGGAAAGCCCAATCCAGCGATTTGATATATTTTTCTAACTATAAAGTTATTTTTATTGGATTCCGATTGAGGGAAAATATAAGTACCATTGTTTTGAATACCCCTTGGACGAGAAGAAGAATTGAGATTTCTATGAGAGGGGACATTTATTCCACCCTTCTGGAGTAGACCATAAGAAGATTTATTTCCATTAGATGGACCAGGACCACTGATCTCGTCTACTTCATCTTCAATATTATCTTGTATGACATTTCTATGAATTTCATCATCTTCTGTTGGACTGTTTCTATCTTCTCTTACTTTGGCTCTTTTGAATCTCCTAATTAATCCATAATTCATTCCCCCTTTTTTTACTGATCCTAATCCCTCTCCTGTAAATATATTAAGTGAAATATAGTAATGAATTAACAATCTTAGTGGTATTTCTTGTTTTACTGTTAACAGTGGGAAAAACTTTTTATTAAAATTACCAGTTGAATATGTTTTTGAAATTCTTATTTGGAAATATTTTTCTTTTCCATTACGATTTTGGAAATTAAAAACAATTAATTGACTTCTAGTTGAACTGGACATTTATTTTATACTATTTATTTTTATATATTTTATAAAAAAAAAATTATTTTTTAATAATTTTACATACACTTTCTAAATTTAATAAAGTCGAATCATCCAAATTAAAAAAAATTAAATCTTCTGTTTTTATTTGTTTTTTTTTTAATATCATTGAAAAGGTTTTCTAATTTGTTGTGTTTGTTATTATTGTTTTCTCCATTTTTTGGAGATTCTGTTTCAATTTGTTGTTTAGGGGACTATTTATTATTTCCAGGTGAAGAAAACATTATATGGTTTTCAGTATATTTTCATTTTACACACACATATAAATATAGAGTATATATACTTTTTTTTTTAAATACCTGTTTAATTTAATTTTGAGTTAATCTGGCAAGATTTCTATCATTTATTTCACAATTTTGTTCACAAATTCCCTCTATGATACTACTAGTTGGTTCATTAATTGGTAAATGGGATTGTGGAATATTTGCCAAACGATTGCTGTTTATTGGTAGCCATGATACCTGGTATACGTTTTCAAAAAAAAGATGAGCATCTGCCAATGAAATATTTTTAAGAGCCTTGGGGAAACTACGCAAAAGAACTGATAGACGATGTATGGTAATAAACCCACTATATGGTTTCTCTACCAGATGGCACTCTTCCATTATTTGGGCTACAATTCCACGTTCTGGTGAATATAACTCAGTTGCCTCCATAATGTTAATTGGGAGTGTGAGAAAGTTAACAGTCTGGTTCATTGATACAAACCAGGGCGAATTGAGTTTATCATGACAGTTAGCATGAATAAAGAGTGCCATCATTCCTTCAGTCAGACGCTTTTTCTTTCGATCATCAGTCATGAGATGAAATTGGGGAAAAATTGAATATTGAAATGACGTAGGCACTTCAGAATCAAACCGCGCACGGAATGAAATGAAACAAAGTCGTTCCATCAGGGCTGAATCATATTCGCTGAAAGTTGGGCAATTGTTGCCAAACAAAAAAATAGGTGTTGCTAAATTATATGTATCCCCATCCATATAGTTTTGACAAATCCACATTGGGGCATGACCGCTCAATTGCTTTAAAAACAGAGAATTAAGGGTTTTAGTCGTACTCAGTTCATCCATGTACCACATTCTAACCATTTTTCCACCTCTTCCTAAATCATGGGTCCGTTCTTGGAGACCCTTATGAGCTGTATGTACTGAGAGAATACCTGTCAAATCACCAAGAGTTAGAGTAAGAGTATTTAATAAAGCAGTTTTTCCTGAATTTGAATCTCCAATACCCAAAGTTATCTTGTCATTTTGTCGATGGCATGCTTTTACTATTAGTGAAAAAAAATAAATCATAGTAGTTGCATCATAGCAAAAGATCTGTGCTAGTGTTAACAAAATATCAACTAATTGACAATTACAATTAGGTTTCACTGGTTCACCAACATCATCTTTTCGTATAAACCGTCCATTTACCTTTAGATTTTCTTTTAAAATAGCATCTAGATGGTAAATACTTTCTTTGATTGGAATTTTACGATTTTTTATCCCATGACGGCATTCTTCAATGAGTCTATTAAGAAGATCTTGATATTTATTTTCTATATTAATATTTTCTGAAACTCGGTTAAGTGATTCTAAAGAAGCAACCATATGTTTTAGCACATAATATTTGACAAGTTGAGCTAATCTATTCATACCATCATTCCAAAATCGATCTATAAAGTTTATATGATATTGTTCACGACTAAGTAAGTGAATTTTATGTTTCACTTCAACTGTCAACTTCTTATAATATTTCTTTTTTTTCGCTTTCGTAATGTAGAATATCTTTTAATATTGGATTACATTGCTGCATAAAAAAGGTACATTTTGGTATGTGATCTAATAGTTTCAATACTTCACTCCAATCATAAATAGTTGGTCTTGTATCAGAATTTGTATTATTTGATGATTTGTACAGGGGAAGTAGTAGGATATAAAAAATTTGGTTCATCTCACTACTGCTACTGCCGCTGATGATATAACATTGAGAAGAAGCAATAAAATATCGAGGTATATCCAAGATTTTCATGTTTGCATAAAAACTCTTTATAGAATTTAGAAGACTATTCTGAATAAGACTTCGTTTCTTGTAATTATTATTATTATTATTATTATTATTATTATTATTATTATTATTATTATTATTTGTAGAATCAGTAGTTTTTTTTTTTACTCTACCTTTGGCTGAAGGAGAAGGAAGGTTTGAGTTTGAATTCGATGAAGAAGTTGATGAGGTTATTGATGGAGAAGGTGACAACGGAGGAGGAGGTGGTAATAAGTTGCTGTTGGATTGTAGTGGTGTTGGTGGTAAGGTAAGTGAAAGAAACATTTCATTTTCCAGTAATTGTGGTGTTGTTGTTGTTGTTGTTGTTGTAGTATGCTATCAATTAAAATAATTTGACGTGCAATGTAAGCTAGGTCTGGTGCTAGTAAAGAAGAATTAATGTGATTATTAGCTACTGACCACTTCTTAGTAGTATTATCCCAAACATTAATCTGGCGCGAATTCTTATCACATATAATAGGTTTATATATAGCTAAAAAAAAATTATATTCCGTTATACCAAAATTCTGTAGGAAAGAAAAAGCTATTATATTCCGAGGAATTTTAGTAGGACGTGAATTACTATTAGCTGATGGTACTACCCGATAAGTGTCACTGTCAAACTCTTCCACATTTATATTCATGACAAAATCCAATCTTTGAGAATCAATTTTTTCTACTAGATCAAAAGCTTTTTTCATTGATACCACATCACTAACAATTAGAAGATTTAGAAGACACAAAATTATCCAATCTTCTAATTCTTCTTTTACTTGCTGGTGTTCCTGATATCGGTTAAGAAGATAGATGATTTCATAAAGTGGTCCAGTATCTAAGTGATTAAAATTTAAATCTCTAATTATTTGGGCTATAAAATAATTGTAGTCAGGAAATGTCATTCCCAGGGACTTTTGACGGATCTTTTTAACATATAACAGTGCTAAAAGATACAAGACAGTGTGAAGATGTTGTTTACTCTGCAAACATAAACGGGTTATATGTTCAATGGTAAATGGCTGAATTCGTTTCAAGAAAGAATTGGTATCTTGACTGATATTGCTACTGGCAACTGTTCCGCGAATAGATGTTTGCCTTAAAGGTTGAACTGTAAACACTTTTTCAATACGATTTGCTATCATTTGTATTTTATCGTAGTCAAAGTTTGCCTCAGCGTCATTGTCATTTGTAAGAAGAATCAGGTAATGCGGAATTTCGTTAATATGTATAAAACTATTTGGATATTTTTCAAGTATAATTAAGAGTTGGTTATTCTCTTCTTGTTGTTCCTCTTCAAAATGAAGAGATTTGTATATAGAAAGTTTATATTCCTTACTAAGTGTAACAAAAAATAAACCCACTATAATTTTATTGATAATATTGTTAACATTGGAAAACATGAAAAAATCTTCTTCTGTTATATCTGGTATTTTTTCTTCATCTCTCTCCCTAGAATTATCATAATTTTCATATATAGTAAAATAATTTTCGGCGTCATCAATATTTTCTTTGCTTTGCATAAATGTTTGAACATTTTTCTGAAAAACATCCAAAGCATATGTATCATCATCCAACCCGATAATAGTTGGGAATCCTCTAATGGATGAAGGTTCATGATATTTACAGATATTAAATAAGTCAAAAACTTCACCCATACTTGATAAAATATATGAGGGTGGTGAGTTTGACATATCGTAAATATTATTTTTGTGGAAAACCGCATATGGTAAATAAGTGCAGTCCATTTCGTTTAAAGATGTTTGCAGTTGAATTTTTTGAGAGTCAAAAATACTATAATTGGTAGTAATATCTACGAGGGTAGGTAAGAGTTCTTTACATGAATTGGACATTAGGGCAAAATCATAATAGGAAAGAGTTAGGTGGGGTATTTCAAGATGAAATCCTTGAGTAAACGTTTGTGATTTACCTAAAATATAAATTGGTAGCCAGTCTAGACCTAAATAATAAACAATATGAGAAACAAGTTCATATATGACATAATTTGTATTATAATAGATCTGTCCATCAACAATGGATGTTGTTAATTGTAAGGATGACCCTGATTGTTTAAGTGTTAGATATTCTAGGTACTCAGCTGTCGATAAACGAAATGATTCAAGAGTACACATTTTTTTAAAATCAACATCCAAGATAAAATGTATATAATCTAAACTAGGTAGACGTATGACATGGGAACCACTTATAGTGTTTGTCTCCCAAAATCTACGATATAAATGATGAACTGTTCCATTTGTTAATAAAATCAAATCAATTTCTCTTTTCCCACACATATCTGTTAGTGATCCAAAACCATATAAACTCGTCTTATTTTTTCTTGATGAAGTACAACTTATAGTTTGAAGATCACGAGTTATTTTATTAAAAGTCCCAGTATTGGGATTGATATGTGAGTCTTGATAAGTTCGTTTTAACGGATCATAATTTTGAATAAGTGGATAAGTATAATATCGATCATTCATTTTAAAGAGCAACATAGTGAAATTGTAGTATACTTATAGATGGGAAAATCTTTTTTTTTTTTTTACTTTAAAATAATATACATCTGTCTTTAGCTAATAGGGAAGCTTTTGTGAGACGTTGGTCGAAAGGAATTTTGGTATTGACATTGCTCACTGATATAGTGTCCATTATCCATACAAGCACATATGGTGGTTATTAAATTAGTTTCCCCAACATAATTAATAGGAAATCCTCCATTTAAACATTTATGATCAGTGTCATAATTACAAACACTATTAATGCAAGTAACTCCTAAAGAAGAAGAGCAAAATGTTTGACAGTCTTCATTTTTCTGGCATGCTATATTGTTAATAGTACAATCCATCTCTCTTGTAATCTTTTCATTTGGAGGGTGTGGCATTAATATTAAATTAGAGTCTTTCTTTGGATTATTACTCAGATTTTTCTTATAAATGTAATTTAATATTATTGAATAAAGAATTAAAACATATAAATATAATATAAAGTTTCATTATTTTTTTCTGACCACAGATAACAGATAAAAATACATTCGCCAATTGAACAAGACACTTTCAATTACTAATTTGAGTATGTTAAGAGGTGGGCGTTTTTTTTTGTATTTAGTTTTCGATCATGGATAATAGCCCATTCTAAATTCCCCATGATAGATGTTGGAAATGGCATTAATGTTGACAATATATAATTGACTAAAAGACTTGTCAAACGACCATTTCCATCTGAAAAAGGATGGAGAGTAAGCATTTCTAGGATAAACCATGAAATTAATTTAAAAATCCATTCAAATTCTTCCTCTGGCCCTAAAAAATGTGAATATTTTTTGGGTCAATGTAGAATTGTAATTGTCCAAAATAGCCAAAATACGATTTTCTCCATCCTGAATTGAATGGATATGTGGATATACATACAAACCCTTGACACTTGTGTTATTACTAATCTTTGTACAGCGTATATTGGTACTTACATAACCACATTTTTCGGGTGATAACAATCCTCTCATTAATATTTTGTGTAAATTTAAAACACAAGTTTCAAGATCAATTAAACCTAATAAAGTGTACATATCCTTATCTCCTACTATCTCTTCCTTAATCTTTTTATGACCTCTAATGAAATTTAAATATTCTATTGCTCTTAGTAAGTTTCTAACCTCTCTAACTTTCCAATTAGTGATTAGAGTTTTCTTCTGGTTGTGTGGCCAAATCCCAATATTTTCATGTTTCATTAAATTAGTTAAAAAACCATATTCCATGGTTTTTACAACTAACCCTTGAACTTTTTTATTATTATCTAGACCTAAATATATTTGTTTAAATTTATTAATTTCAGATACTTTATTTTTTAATTTTAGGCTTAATTCATATGAAAAAAACATCGTTTATATATTTTTTAAAAAAGTTAAACAAGCATAATATACTATTATTTTATCTTTATGTTAAACGAATAAAATAAAAAGTGACACTTTTTTCTTTGTTTTAGGATTCGGATTTACTCTGTGAGCACACTGCACAACCTAAAAACTACAAGATGTATCTAACCAGCTACAGCTTGTCTCAATGCCAGTTGTATACACATGCATGATTCTCCAGCCTGTGGGATTCTTCTGCTTTATTGTTTTCAATGGCTCCAATTAAGAACAACGTGAATCGTCGAGATCCACTCCCAAATGAGCCACCCACCACGTTTACATCAGAACAACAACTCTATGATGGTTTCCCTAAATATTTTATATTAAAGGGGACTCATCTGTACTCTAGTATAAGAACACTGACTTATGTTCAAGAATACCATAAGAGAATAACAAAATTTATCTCCCCATCCTATCCAGAATTGGAAGATAAACAAAAATATAAAATATGGATAACTAATGATCAGTTGGAAAAATTATCCACATTTTCTTAAATGGATAATAACAATGGTTGGTACATTTGCATAAAATGTAATGGCATATTTATATCATTCCAGAAAATAATAGATCATGAGTGTAAGAGAGCACCATTTGTAGTATATACAACTACATTAGATAAAATTAATGAAATATTATATATAATAAAGGCAATGAAAAAAAAGCATAAGCATAATAATGATGATGATGATGATGATAATGATGATGATGATGATGATGATAAATCTTTTGAAGAGTCAGCCTTTTTATTTAAAACGAAGTATGAAAATTTAAAGACTCAAATATCAAAACATAAACAAACTTTCATACATGAAGGGTTTAGATTGAAGAATGAAATCATTCCAATTATGGAATGTAACTGCTGTGAAGTAAAATTCCCACTTCCAAAGTATAGAAATAATATACTGAAGTTAATCGACTTACATAAGAATGAAGTGAAACCCAAATGTTCTCCAAAGAATATGAATTTGACAGAATCTTTTAAAATAATACTGGAAAGTTTACATTACATAATTAAGAACCAATTTCAGTATAGGAATTGTGATATAGATAAGAATAGATTATCTAGAATTATCCTACAAAAAATAATTTCATCTGGTTTTATACATCAAGATAAACGGGAAGTTTTAGAAGACTACTTTTTAGGTATACAAATCAGGAATTTATTCAAAAACGAAGAAAATGAAAATATTCTTCCCTCAGTCACTAAAACAACTACTAACATTACTGAATCAGTAACTACATCATTATTAAATAATGATAATGATGATAAGGATAATGAAGATGATAGAAAAAGAAGAAACAGCAGAAGTAGAAGTGGCAACAGAAAAGACATCAGCATCAGAAGAGGCAGCAGCAGCAGAAGAATCAGCATCAGAAGAGGCAGCAGCAGCAGCAGCAGTAACAGTAACAGTAGTAGTGATGGTGGTGGCAGTGGTAGTAGTAGTAGTAGTAGTAGTAGTGGTGGTGGTGGCGGTGGTAGTAGTAGTAGTAGTAGTAGTAATAGTAATAATAATGATGATGATGGTGGTAGTGATAACAGTAAAGAAGATAATAATGAGCATGATACAGGCAATAAGGAAGAATTAGGGTCATCGACAAACAAAGATTTAGATAAATCTGCTACTTCTACTACTACTACTACTACTACCACCACCACCACCACTAGTGCCACCACCACCACCACTACTACAAGTACTACCCTGACCACCATCGTTGTCACTGCTGTTGCTGCTCCTGCTGCTTTGGAATCTGATGATGAAGAATCAGTTTTGGAAAATAAGGTGAAGAAGAATATAACAACATTTAAAAGAATTGCAAACAAAACTCAGGAAAATGGAGTTCATCATGTTCAACAACAACAACAGCAACAACAACAACAGCAACAACATAGAGAAGAATATTTTTTGGATCAAATTCCTGATTTCATTGATGTCCTCTTTCCCTCAGAAACTAACACCACAAGAGGAGGAGAAAAAAATAACAACATTTATTTGCCATCTACTTCAAGCTCAAATTATCAACTAATATCAGAAACCACCAATTTACCAGCAGCCAATTTGAAGTGTAATTATCATCAACCTAACATACAAATTGAAGAAGAAGAAGAAGAAAAAGAAACAGATCTGACTTATATAATTGACAAATATTGTAAAACAGGTGAATCAATTAATAATGATTATCAACAACTAATGGTGTTGTTTCCTGAAAATGCAATATCAAGTTCAGGTTTGAATGAAGATGCATATGTTAATCAACAACAACAACAACAATTATTGGTACACGAAGATCAACAGTTTTCAAATACCTATTACAATGCACCTCCGGTAGATGATGTAAATTTATATCATGAACATTCATTGACATTCCTTGATCCAACAGTGTCACCATCTACCTCAGGAGCAGGAAGTCCATTACCCACTTTGGGTTTATCTCTAAATACAATTTCAAGTTCAGATTGGAATGAAGATGTATATGTTAATCAACCACAACAACAACAACAACAAAAACAATTATTGGTATCTAAAGATCAACAGCTTTCAAATACAAATACAAGCTACAATGTACCTCAGATACATGCTGATGGAAATTTAAAGCATGTACATTCATTGCCACCAACAGTGTCACCATCTATCTCAGGAGCAGGATCCACATCTGGAAATTCATCATCCACTTTGGGTTTATTATCTCTTTCAAACCAAGATGAGAAAATAACAAGGGGAGTGAGTTTATTATCTCTTTCAAACCAAGATGAGAAAATAACAAGGAAGCGGAAAAAGGAAGAAAGGAAAAAGAAAAAGAAGGAAGAAAAAAAAAAGAAGGAAGAAAAGAAGAAGAAGAAGGAAGAGAAAAAGAAAAAGGAGGAAGAACTTTCTGCAAAGCGAATAAAATATTTGGTTATACAAACTATAAAACAATCATTCCCAATATTATCTGAAGAACCTCCAACCCCATTGACTTTGTCAGTCTCCTCCTCATCATTGTCATCATCATCATCATCATCATCATCATCATCATCATCATCATCATTATCATCATCATCATCATCATCATCAAAAAAAAGAAAAAAGAAAAGAAAAATAGTTGTTAAAATTTAGTTGGTTTTGATTGTTAAATTTATAGACATGGAAAGTAAAATTTTCTTCATTGTCAGTAGGATTTATAAATAAATAAAAGAATAATTTGAATTAGTTAAACCATGTACTGTATATATTTTTTAGTACAAATTAACAAATTTATAGATCTACTAAAGAATTGGAATCTGCTAAAGCTCAAGTTCAACTATAATAGTATGAAATATTTTTACCATATGCAGCAAAAATAGAGCTGTATAGTCCTTCGAATGTAGAAGCTGGGTGTAGTGGAGTTTCAAGAATATAATAAGTTTTTTTGTTACAAAAGAATAAAATGAAACCTTTTTTTCGAGGAACATTTACTTTCATCCTAGACTGAGAGAGTGTGCTAGCCAAAGCTCCTCCGTTTTAAAGCTATTTATTATACATTATGGATGTTTTAATGATTGAACTATTGGTTTTAGTTGAAGCTCTGAGGACAGAATTAAATTACCTACGGGACGAAGTACAGCAGTTGAAAGAGCATCAGGCGAAAAGAAATAAGACCAGCTTTAAAAAAAACACTTGGAAAGTTGTTAAGGATAGAGGTCTTAAGAAAACTTTGGTAATAAATTATCTATCAGCTCACCCACAAGATGAACTTCATTCAGATTATAGTGCTTAAAGTAACAGTTACCTAATTTTTAATTAAAGCTCTTCTAACCTTAGATATATATTGATGAAAATATCCTTGAAACGTGCTTTACAAACTTACAAAAAAAACAGCTCTTCTAATAAAATTTTAATCATCACAAAAACTTGGCCTATTGGGTGGGGCCTTGCATGGCGGGCAGGGTGAAGCGTGTGCAGAGTTCGTATTTCCTTATCATAATGGAGACACGCCCTGTATTTAAAAGCATAACCAGCCTGGATGAACATTTGTTTGAACAGTTACCAAAGATACATTAGCTTTAGATTTGATAACTCAGTCATTCATTTTCAGACCTGGTGAAATAAAAAAAAATAAAATAAAATAATGTTCCATTAAATCTCTCAGGTCATCCACAGCGTCATTAAGTCTGTGGTCAACCCTTGAGCCCATAATGTTTGCAAGTACTCTGCATTGGTTGCAGTCTTTTCCAACATTTTCTGGGCTGATATTTGGGCTCAGAGGCGTGTGGTTGATAAGTACTTAAGTAATGATGTTTTTTTTTATATCTTATTTTGAGTTAGTTAAAAATTTATGACCTCTTGTTCTTTTAAGCTTTGTATAACAGCAATTATAAAAACTTAGCCCAGACTTGTCACTGGCTGTGCTTGTTCTGCCTGACTTGTCATTGGGTGTGCTTGTTCTGCCTGACTGACTTGTCACTGGCTGTGCTTGTTCTGCCTGACTTGTCATTGGGTGTGCTTGTTCTGCATGACTTACTTGTCACAGGCTGTACTTGTTCTGCCTGACTGTGACTTGTCACTGACTTTATTTACTTAAATCATTATTACCATTGAGATGTTGAGGGCAATTATAACTGTATATAATTAAAGTTAGAATCATCCTTTATTAACTTATTTACCTTAAATTAAACCTCACATTAGTACAAGCCAGGAATTTTTAGGGGGTGCATAATTTTAAAAATCAAAACTATTATTAATGTCATCAATTCTCATTATATATTTCCACACAATAACAACTCCAATAATCATATGTCTATTCTCATATAAAAATGAACAGTAGACCTAATAAAAATGGGCACACTAGATGTTTGAACATGAATGTATTTTTCATTTAAAACACTTTTAATAACCATAGGAAAGTTGGAACCAAACATTATCACTAGTCGTCCTTTGAAACTTTTAAGTATACTAACGATAGTCATATAAAAATTCCCAATTGGTTCATTGATTATAAGTATATTGGCATTTGAATATTCTTTATTAATACAAGTTTCTTTAACTATATGCCTAATATACCCGTTTGGTAACCATTTAACTGCAGTTATATACTCTAATCTTTCTGTGTTTTCTGTTGGAATAATGCTCACACCTCGATCCAGCAAAAAACTCTCAACCCATCCACCACGAGCATAAATAGACACCACAGTGTCCTTTGGGTTTATAAAACTCATTATTTCATCAAGTTCCTTCTTGGTAAGTATATGCTTTCCAAAAATAAAAATGTGCTCTCACCAATAACAATCGTTAGCATGATTACAAATATTTTGAAGATGTTCTAATCTTATTTTTGATGCACAATTTAAGACAGTAGATTTCGGCTGGAAATAAGCAATCTCACCTTGCCAAGATAATCGTTCATCTTCAGAAAAGAAAGATGAACGTGGATAACCATCTATTGGTAGTTCAGGGTGGAATTGAGGTGAAAATTTATTATTTATATGATGTCCCCAGAATGGAATATGTGCAACTGAAAGATCTTGCAACAGAATGTGATCTAAATCAACTTCAATATTTACTAACTTAGGTAGAGAGGATTTATTTTTCTTTGGGTGTATCACTAACACTATTAAATGTAAAAATGCACCATGAAATAAATCTGTTTGGTTGCCTTCAGGAAATTCTTTGATTATTATGATATATGTACTGTAAAATAGAATTATTAAATAAAATAAAGTTAATATAACCTGATAACAGTTCATATAAAAAAAAGGAGTAACATTAATCCCATACTTAAAACCATATAATAACCATGTACTCCATAGATTAATTTCCACATAAAATAAGTAATCATTAAACATGCTACTAGAAATAAGACATTTGTGTCATCTATAGTACATATACCAATTCCTAAGCAGAAATATATAACCATATATTGAACTTGCTTCCTGCAAACTTCTCTGTTTCTTTCACATATTAGGCAAAAAACAAGTGCAACAAAATTCACTTCTCTAAGCCCTGAATAATACCAAAAAAGACCACAAAGAACTGTCCACAGGTTAAATATGTGTGTACTATAAACATCATCTAAATACAGTTGAATTTCATATGAAAGTGGTTGCCAAATGAAATCTTCTAACAGCAACATCATGATGATAATGATGATGATGATGATGGAAGCCAATCAATAAGTCTATTCTTACTTAAATATCCTGTAGACAAAAGAAAAAAATAAGATTTAGATTATTTCCACACCATACAACACACACATACATAAATCAGCGATGTTTCTTATATTTATAGACTTCCCCATCTTTATATATATGAAGATCAATAGTTCGAAGAATATCCCCTAAACATTCTAAATTGTTTTCAGATTTTGTTTTAGGAAGGCAGTTTAATCTTTTAAGATTTTGTTTGGGGAGAGAACAGAGAAGAATAGTCTCTAACCAATTTACACATTTAAATTTTTTCATAAGTAAATTATACAAATTATATATAACAATTCTTGTTACTTCATTTACATATTTTACAGTAGGTGATCGATTATATACATTACTTAAATTATCTTTTAGGTCATATATATCGGTATGGGACAGAAGAATGGGTTTAATACATCTTTCATTCAATATAGGTTTTCTAATTAGAGAATAAGGTATTTTTCCTTGTATAGTCCAAATAGATTCCATAAGAGCCCATACTTGATATCGTAACGTATTTTCTAAGAGAATAATGTATAATTTGATAATATGAATTCTTTTTAGGAGTTTGTATAAATAATAACTGAATTGTCTTCGAATAAAATCAAGAATAAATTCACATCGGTAATGATCCCATTTTCCATTTATTATTAAAAACCCAATATTTTGACATATATCTATATATGTGTCAAACATAACTGATATAATATTATTAAATTCACTATCTAACATATCAAACATTGGCAAATAAATATGCTTTATATTATAATTATAAAGATTAATTGAATAATTTAATATATCAATAAAATATTTACCAACTAAAATTTTAACTTCTGATTCAGTAATAACATCTCCCATTATTTTTTTATTTAATAAAAAATCAAATGGTATGGTAAATAAATTTGTTTTTGGTATACGACTACACTCAGGAACAGTACTTACTGTGACTACAGGAGCAGATGAACTGGTCTATAAACCCTCATAATTTGCCTGTTTATATACCTTCCATCCCAGGTATACAATAATTACTATCTCTATTATAATCTCATTTGTGTTATTATTATCTTTCCATAAAATATAGTGAGACTAAGACGTGGAGGTAGGGGAGGGGAGGGGGGTGCATCCAAGAATCTCTCTATCAAGTCGATAATATGGCCAGATTGTCGACGTCCTTATTTTTGCCAGCGTCCATGAACACATCATCTTCTTCATCAGTGAGGTGTCGCCACTGCCATCCTTGACCCCGACTCAAAACTTAATTTAACCTCCCAAAAATATAAAAATTGGTGTTCTATGATAATGTATAAACACTATAAACCTCATTGAGATGGTAACTAAAATACAAAGTTAGTTGGTATAGTTTGACAACCTGTTATAACATATCTATATTTATAATATAATAATTAATATATGGTCAGTTTAAATGTGCATTTTTTTTATATAAAATAGGATGAAATAAAATATTAATATACAGTTATTCCTCATCATTGATATTTGCACATTGAGCACATATTAAATCAAAACTATTAAAACGTGTAAATCTTACCGCTACCATATCACACCAATTGATTTTTTGTTTTAGAGCAAAATATTCATCCTTTAGAGATTTAGAACAATGAAGACAGTAGTGGCGTTCACTTATATTAATTTCATTAAATGTCGCCAATTGTTGTCCAAGAATTGTATTAATATCTTTTTCAAATGAATTATTCAGTTCCATTTCCAATACATCAAATTTTAAATTGTTAGTGATTTTTGCAATCATATGATGTTCACAAATTACATCTTTTCCTTTAAATAATCGAACTAATGAAAATGTTGGCATTGTTTGAAATGTTATTAACATATCTGTATAAATTATATAATAATTATAACTTGGATGATATTCACCATTAAAGGTGCATTTTGATTTTAACCAAAATATAAAATCTGGTGTTCTATGATAAGATAATGCATAGGCACTATAAATCTCACTGTAAGTTAACGGAGGTGGTAACCAACAATTGCATTCACCATCATATTCATGTCGGTCATATAAATTATATATAGAGAGAACATCATCTAGAAATCTTTGAAAACTCCCATCTATTGTAATAACACAAAATTTTTCCATAGAAGAATTACAATAATGGTCATAACAGTACATATATATACTTGAAATAGATGAACAAATAACTAAAACATTGTCTTCACAACTCCTTTCTTGCACCTGACACATTTCAGTACTTACAGGAATTATAAAGTTACGTAGTCCCAAAATACAATACATAATCCAACATAAATCCTGATTCCTCTTACTTACCATTAGTAGATATACATTAATATTTAAATTATAACAGGGTTTATTTTGTTCAGATAAAATGTTTCTAAATTTGATTACTGAAATTTCTTTCACTTTTTTTCTCCAGTCTTCCTCTCTATTAATATCAGAAGAATCTGGCATAAGCACCAATACATCAAAAGAAAAAGAAAAAGAATTAAACATAGAAAATGAACAAATAGCATTTTGCGGTAACTGTTGTACAAGTGGTGATTGTGGCTGCGATTCGATAATTAAAAATTGCAAAGATGAATGCCGCTTTACTATCTTCAAAACTATACTGACTATATCCACTCCAGGAACATAATCGACACGTGTAATTTCACCTTTACTTGGAACATGATTGATTAGAAGGGCCTGTTCACAATAATATGTTTGTTCTGACGATTGAAGAATTATATTTTCGGTCAGATAGAGTGCAGAATGTACCTTATAATGATTAATATTAGATTGCTGTAAGTTTTGAAAAGAAAAAAGAAAAATACCTGTATATCCATAAAAAAATATCCAGAACAGTTGACGTGGGATACATTCGAAGACAAATATTTAACAATTGTAAAATTTCATCTGTATCCCGAGAGAACATTGTCATAGCTGTCACTAAAGACCACACTTTGTTTTTGTTTATCATACCTTTTAAAGGATGATTAACACTCGTCATTGTTCTTAATGTTGATGTAAACATAGGATGATCATTCAATAACTCAAATAGTTCAGAGTCTTTTTTTTTCTTGACCCATTTTCGACCAGTTATTCATATTAGTCTCGATCATCTTTAGAAGGCCTCTCATACAGTATCTTCCATCGGTTATGTTGTATTTGATGTAACATAATTGTGCCACAATATAGGATGCATTGTAAAGAGACAAATTACCATCTTCATTGCTTTGTAGAAGTGGACTAGGGAAAAGAGTATACGAATCCCATATTAATCGATGATAAAGATTGCGGAATGGCATGTATGACGAGTCAAGAATAACATGGCTCCAAATTTTACAAACTCTGGAACAAATAATTAAAAGATGACGATATGGAACCAGTGCAAATATGTTTTCTAATAACACCTGTGGTAGGGACGACATTTTTTGGATTAGAGTTTGCATCAACACCTGTTGTATTACAGTGTTCAGTAAGCAAAACAGTAAGTAATTTAAGTAGGGTAGTACTAGTAGTAGTCTTTTTTTTTTTAATCAGGGACTCATATCTCTTTTTTTTTCAACTATCCATCAGGGTGTTTGTGACTGTTGTCACATCTGCAAACGTTCAATGTTGAATATACTATCCAATATCATTGGATACTAACCAGAAAACTAATCAATATCGACATAGTATAGAGTATATAGTATAGTGCTGGATACTGGAAAACAATCCAACATTGAATGACTCATTCAACATTGAATTACTCATTCAATATTGAATGGTATTCCAATATTTAATATAATATCCAATATCACTTAATACTGGAAAACTACTCAACAGGATAAAAACAATAACATATTTGACTTTGGTTGCATAATTACTTTATTTTTTAAAAATATCTGAATTAAAAATCATATAATTAAAAAAAGAGAAAATTAAGAATGAATAATCTACTGTCAACAATTATTATGTTAATAATATTAATTATTTTCCTAACAGTTATAGTAGTCATTAATTCACGGAAAAAATCTAAAAATACTAAAAAAATTATATAAAAAGTAAAACAATTACAATTCCATCAGCCATGACACAACACCAGAGTCCATTGAGCTATCTCAACAATCTTCCCTCAGTCCAACAGAAGCTTCTAAAGTACCTCAAGAATCATTAACGTCCATTGAACTATCTCAACAATCCTCCCTCGGTCCAACAGAAGCTTCTAAAGTACCTCAAGAATCATTAACATCAGTCAGCAGAACATTAACAACTGAGGCCTCCGAACTGCCTCAAGAACCTCAAGAAACATCACAAACTGAGGCCCCCAATCTGCCTCAAGAAACATCACAAACTGAGGCCCCCAATCTGCCTCAAGAAACATCACAAACTGAGGCCTCTGAACCACCCCAAGAAACATTACAAATTGAAACCTCTGAACCACCCCAAGAAACATTACAAATTGAAACCTCTGAACCACCCCAAGAAACATTAACAACTGTGGCCTCCGAACTGCCTCAAGAACCTCATTTAGAAACATCACAAACTGAGACCTCTGAAGAAACATTAACAACCGAGGCTTCTGAACTACCTCAAACAAGTGAAAATGAGTCCTCTGGCGTTCCTCACGTCATCAGTCAAATGGAATCCGTCGAACAACCTCATGAATTACTTCAAGAATTATTACAATCCTCCACAGATTCGTCTGAACTTCGAAAATCCAAAATGAAATCCAAACTTATAGAATCATTATTCTCGCCATTTATCGAAGACATAAAAACTTATAAAGGTCTCTTTATTGTTCCCAAACCACCAATTTCGTATAATCCTAAAACTATTACTGAAACTGATAAGACACTAATTCAACCCTTTAATAAATTCCTTAGTTATTATGATGAATTCCACAAATACTTTACCAATGGTTATTCTGCATATTACATAAATAAACTATATACAAATTCTAATATTGATAGGGGATATTATACAAAAAATCCAATTATATTAATATTTCCATGGAATTTCCATAATTTCATACCTGATATTTATACAGATCGACATGAAATAAAAGACGTCAAATTAAAGAACAATTTAGATGCATCACGTAAAAAATTTCGAAAGGAAGGAAAACGATTTTACATGAACAAATTGTTGATATCATGTACCCATGCTGCAAGTCAAGATATATTTAATTGTGGATTTTATTTGGACAGTTTCCCAATGAAAGAAAATTCACTACCCCCATTCGTGGTTATGAAACTTGAACTCGAAGACGGTCATAATGAGGTGGAATGTAAAATGTTAGCTAAGAATATTAATTCCTCAGACACATTTGCTAGCATTAAATTTAACATTTATGTGGAAGTCGAGAAAGAAGAACAAACAAAAGAATCACATGGAGGAGGAGAATTACAACATGCAGGAGAAGGAGTAGGAAAGGTAAAAACTTCACAAACAGTAAAAGGAAGAGGAGGAGGAGGAGGAGGAGGAGGAGGAGGAGAACCACAAACAGTTGGAGGAGAAGGAGGAGGAGGAGAAGAACCACAAACAGTTGGAGGAGAAGGAGGAGGAGGAGGAGGAGGAGAAGAAGAACCACAAACAGAAGGAGGAGAAGGAGGAGGAGGAGGAGGAGGAGAAGAAGAACCACAAACAGTGGGAGGAGAAGGAGGAGGAGGAGGAGAAGGAGGAGGAGGAGGAGGAGAAGAAGAACCACAAACAGTTGGAGGAGAAGGAGGAGGAGAACTACAAACAGTTGGAGGAGAAGGAGGAGGAGGAGGACCACAAACAGTTGGAGGAGGAGGAGGAGGAGGAGGAGAACCACAAACAGTTGGAGGAGGAGGAGGAGAAGAACCACAAACAGTTGGAGGAGGAGGAGGAGGAGAAGAAGAACAAACAGTTGGAGGAGGACGAGGAGGAGGAGGAGAAGAAGAACAAACAGTTGGAGGAGGACGAGGAGGAGGAGGAGAAGAAGAACAAACAGTTGGAGGAGGAGGAGGAGGAGAAGAAGAACAAACAGTTGGAGGAGGAGGAGGAGGAGGAGGAGGAGGAGGAGGAGGAGAACCACAAACAGTTGGAGGAGGAGGAGGAGGAGAAGAACCACAAACAGTTGGAGAAGGAGGAGGAGGAGGAGAAGAACCACAAACATGTTGGAGGAGAAGAAACCACAAACAGTTGGAGGAGAAGGAGGAGGAGGAGGAGGAGGAGAAGAACCACAAACAGTTGGAGGAGAAGGAGGAGGAGGAGGAGGAGGAGAAGAACCACAAACAGTTGGAGGAGAAGGAGGAGGAGGAGGAGGAGAAGGAGAAGAACCACAAACAGTTAGAGGAGAAGGGGGAGGAGGAGGAGGACCACAGCCCCACCGAAAAAAAGATAAAAAAAAACTGGATTCACTTTAAAGGAAGAAAACGTATTTATCTTGACCCAGACGCTGGTCTTATAGAATCATTTTAATTTTATTTACTCTGATATATAAAAGGCCCCGGAGATTTTATGTACTCTGGTATATAAAACGTCAAAAAAGTATATACAATTATCAATTGAATATAAAATTAAAGGTTCCTACCAGGCTTCTGTGCTGGCTAGGGTTCAAGTCTCCTGGTGGGAAAGTGTTCTAAAGTTGTATAACTTCACTCTCGTGTTTAGGAGAGTTGTGAATCAAGCATAGACACAGTGTTCTCCCATATTAACAGGGACTTGATGAAAAACGTAAAAATGATAGTCATCCTTAAGAATTATTTGACTCTAAAATTCAGGGATGGTCAACTTCTTGGGCTGCTCCCAAGAGAACTGTTGCCGTCCAAAATGTCCATAACACGAGGTATCACTGTAAATTGGTCTCTTTAAGCCCAGCTCCTTGACAATATGTCCTAGTCGTAGATCAAAGTTGTGGTTAACAATCTTCAGAAGCTGTTTTGATGTGTACTGTGAGGTGCCATAGTGGAAGATGCTGATGCTTATGGGGTGCACAACACTAATGGCGTAAGATACCTGAACCAAACAGCGTCTACATAATTTGTTTTTCACCAGTGACTTGGCAACCCATCGGGCGGCATAGGCCGCTGAGCGGTCAATCTTTGTGTAAGCTTTGCCAGAGAACGCTCCCCCGCCGTGAGCGCCCCACCCACTGTAAGTGTCAACGATGATTTTCCTACCAGTTAGCCCAGCGTTACCTTGAGGTCCACCCATGATGAATTCTCCGCAAGGGTTGATGTGGTATTTCGTTTGAGTATCTATATATTTTTCAGGAATAATGACCTTGATGACCTTCTCTATAACCTCGTCACGCAAAGCTTCGACAGTAATTTGTTCCGAGTGCTGTACAGAAGCGACAACAGTGTTCACTCTCTTGGGAATAACAGCTCCTTGATCGAAGGCATACTGGCATGTGACTTGAGTCTTACAGTCAGGTCGCGCCCACCAGAACGTCCCATCTCTTCGCAGCTCTGCAATCTTCTGATTGAGACGGTGTGCCAGCATAATAGTTAAGGGCATGCACTCATCGGTCTCATCAGTGGCATAACCAAACATCAGTCCCTGGTCCCCTGAACCAATGTTGTCATCACTGCGCCCGATGTGTACACCATTAGCAATCTCCGCATACTTTTGCTCCAGGGCCAGAAGAATATTGCAGGTCTTGTAGTCAAAGCCCTTTCGTGAATCATCAAAACCAATTTTCTTAACAATATCACGCACAATTTGTTGATAATTAACTTGGGCCTTGGACGTAATCTCCCCACAGATCAGGATCATACCAGTTTTGGTACACGTTTCACAAGCAACTTTGGCGTCAGGGTCCTGGCTAAGATGGGCATCAAGCACTGCGTCGCTGATCTTATCGCAAATTTTGTCGGGGTGGCCTTCGCCTACGCTCTCACTGGTGAAGAGGAACGTCTCATGATCTCCATCCATGCTCTCAGCGCACTATCCAGGGGAACGAAAATGTTACTTCTAAGTACTCTTGAATTTGGGACCAGGTTTCCTTGGCTAGATTTTAACTAAATAAAAATCCGTTATGTAAAGGAATATTATTAAAAACATTGACCTAATTGTGTGAAGAGAGAAAGAGAGAGAGAACGCTAACCTGGTCACGTGGAGAGAGCAACTGAGCAACTGTAAAGCAAGTGTGCAGCTGCTCTGTCTTATAACAAAACTGTGAGTCAAAAAAGAATATGGATCATTTATTTTATTTTGAAATGATTATAAACCATTAAAAAACCATTATTACTCATTCTAATTGGAAGAGTGAATGTATAATTTGGTAACCTGTAATCCTTAACTCTTAATGAACATAATAATTCCATCTGGTGAAAGGGATAATTATGATATTGTATCAATAATTATAGAAGTATTTATTATAGTTATATAATTGTCATATATAAAAATATAATAGAAGGAACAATAAGATTTGAAATTCAATTCATATATTTCCAACCGGTCTCCAAGGTAAACAGCCTCTGTCAAATGGTAGATAAGATACATTATAATTCATCCTTATTATATGTTGTTAACAAAAAGCTGCTGTACGTGTGGACATTTGTATCCAAGATGTTTTTTCTCTATTATTAATTCTCTCCCACAACCACCACATTCTCTTTTTTTTTTGGTTCATAATGATTGAGATGACGATGATGTTCCCTAATAATACTTCTAATTTCTAGAAGAGTCTTGGGTATGAAGTATTCAATATGGTCTCCCTCAGCGCCTTCAGCTGCCAACACATCTGCGCGTTCATTTCCATAGATTCCAACATGGGAGGGAATCCACAGGAACTTGACAACTCTTCCCTGGTTGGTTAGTTCCTTCACAACTCTCTTAATTTCAGCGACTATTGAAAGATTCTCGTCCCGATCTTTATTTAGGCTTTGCAGTGCTGCTCTCGAATCGGTGCAAATCACTGCACCAGTAGTATTCTGTTCAATAATATACCTTAACGCCATAGCAATGGCAGTTAACTCTGCTTGTGTTGAAGAGGTATAGTTCTCAATGCGCGCTTTTTCCTCATTTTTTGGTGGAAAAAATACATCATCCTTCTTAATTACCGTGTATGCTGCACCCGCCCGGCCATTAATAGGATTAGATGACCCATCAGTGAAGATTTGATCTAGTTCATCTCCAGCTTCATTATAAATTTCCTTAAGATACTTGTGGCTTATTTCTTGGGGTACCATGTTGGTTTTTTTCTTTACCATATCATTGATGATAATCCTGCACGAGTCATTCAGGGGATCCACCCAGGGAGGTAATCTTTCTACAGGCATGAGCTCACGAGCTTGTTGAAGTAGGTGAAGATCTTCAAGATAGCCGACTGCTCTGTGATGCCATTTTTTGCTTCTCTTGTTTCCCCCTGAAAGTAGCACAGAGCTCAATTTTTTTTTAGCCATGTCATTATAATGGGGATCTCTGGCAATCCTAACTGCAAGCTTAGCATTCAGTTCCACAATTCTTTCTTTAATACTGGGAAGGGATAATAACTCTTTTTGTAGATTGGACATTTCAGCAGTTTTTTTCTTTGGAACTCCAAGAATGATTGAAATGGCTTCATGCTGTATGCTTTCTTGCCTATTCATATCACTTTGTAAATAAGTACATAAAATAGGTGCTGCATTGTCAATGACGGAGCGTACATAGTTTGTGTACATCATTTTAAGTACAGCAATAGAGGCTCCATGGCCATCATTCCAAGTCATAGCTTTCAGTTTCAGTTCCCTGAGTCGACTTTTACATGTTCCTATGATTTGATTGAGCTCCTCTTTCTTTCCCTTGTTTGAGCCGACGGTGACGCCAAGGTACCGATAGTGGTCAACCCATTCAAGTGTTACACCATTAATTTGCAGTTCTTCATTTTCTCTCCGCTTGCGATGGGAGTATGCTTTTGTCTTGTTTGTGGAGAGAGTGAAACCGAGCTCAATACATTTCCTTCCAAGGAGTTCAATGGCCTGTTTTATTTTATCAAAGGTTGGAGCTTGTATTAGGACATCATCTGCATATCCCACTAGTTGTGTTCCTTCAGGAAAATCAATATTGGCAATTGCATTCATAAGTACATTGAATAGTGTAGGGCTTAAGACTCCTCCTTGGGGGGTCCCGAGTTCCATATTCATTGTTCTTGAGATTGCTCCATTGAAGTAGACCTTAGCTTTCCTCCCTGTGAGGTAGTCTTCAATCCATTTCATGAGTCTCCCCTTGACACCCATACATGCAAGCTCGTCCAGGATCGCAATTCCCTGGGCTTTGTCGAAGGCTCCTTTTATGTCAACAAATACAGAGTACCTAGCCGTGTCATTAACCAGGTAATTAATTATACAATTGGCTGTGCTCCGTCCTTTGACATATCCATTGACTCCTTCCCCAAACCTACCTATTTTGTGTAACAGTCGTTTTAGGATGATCTTTTCCAGCATCTTGCAAGTACATGACACGAGACTGATAGGTCTGTAATTACCAGGGTCATTGGGTTTTGGTATGGGAACCATTTTGGCGTGTTTCCATTGTGTGGGCAGAACTCCATTTAGGAATGATTTGTTAAACAATAGGAGTAGTGGATTTCCAGACACTTCACACAGTGCATTAAGTATGTCGTAGGTAATGCCATCCTCACCAGGTGCTGTAATTTTACCTCTCTTAACAGCCGCCCTTACTTCCTGGGCTGTGATAGGTTCTCCATATTCGTCCTCACTAGACTGTGCTCTCGCCATTCTAGTTCTTCTGTCATTCTGTAGCAGGAGCTGTTCCATGACGATTTCCGTTGAGAGGGAGGAGGAGGATGCTGCCTTACTCCACATGTGAATTAATTCTTCAGCTTTACTCTGTGGATCTTTGCCTCGAGGCATTTTCTTCCGAGGGGGTCTTCGCCGAGGCGTACGGCGCTGAATTCTAAGACAACATTCAATTTGGTGATTAAGGTCATCAACAAATGTATCAATATCTTCTGGGATTTGGTATTCCCTGAACCAGTCATTCATCCTGTCTATGAAGATTGGCTTCATATCACGTCTGAGTGATAACCACCTTCTTCTTTTATTTGACTCATTCTTTCTCAAATTGTTCATGTCGACAAAGGTAATCAGTGTGCCCGGTGGTCACAACATAAACTTTTGCACAAGGTATATAATATGCTACTGACATCTGTGTCAAGTGAATTGAACAGGAGAACATCCTCTTTTATATCCCTCTATAAATAAAATATATATAAAAAAATATTTATTTTAATTTGTTTTCTTTTATTAATCCAATTATCCTTCTTTAATTATCGAACATTGTAATTTGTTAATTATATATTGTTTTGAATGGGAAAGATGCTTACATACATACATATATATCTCAAAGGCATAGATTAGTTTAGTAAAGTTACTACAAAAAATTCAATATAATAGTAGTAATTAGGTTACATTTGTATACTACAGGACTTTAGGACTTTCAGTTGTGTGGGCCTAGCTAGTTTGTTTCCCCTTAGCTGGCAGAATACCCCCCCCCCCCGCAACAGCATTTGTAGGATTCATGGGGCATAGATAAGACCAAGGAGTATGCTTACCTCTACAATTACAACAAAATGGAAATTTTTGTTTCTTTGTACACTCTTTAGAGTCATGTTTATTACCACAGTACTTACACCTGGGGTCGTACTGACATTTCCAAACCAAATGCCCCCAATAATAACACTTCAGGCATAATTTTGGCTTCTCTTGGTATTTTGAAACTTTCTATAGCCTAGTCCTTGTACAAAATTTTTTTTAGGAGCCTCACCTTTTATTAAAGCTATAACCTGACTTTGTTTTTTATAATGAACAATGTTTCTCTTTACCCAAACAACACTGTCATTGTAAAGGAGATGATCGGGATCCAAGTAAGTTGGATATTCGAAAAGTATGACCTTTGTGAAAATACCTTCTTCTGGAACAACCATCACAATATTCTGAAAGCCATCTGTAGTTAAATGTTTAACGGCCTCTTCTGTTCCAACTGTGATATATGGCTGATGAAGACCCTGACCCTCCTTGAACACTAGTTTAAAATCTGGATACTCCATAGCTAAACGTACAGTCCACACCATCTTTTCATTGAAGTTCAGTAGGCATGTTTTAGGAAATAACAACCGCCTCCTTAGGCAGACCGCCTCAGTCATTTCATCAACACATAAAGTTACTCACTCTTATCACTGTAATCGTTGAGAATCACTAATTCACACTGTATATTTAGCTAGTTGTTTGATTACTACTACTACTACTACTAATTTCTGTTGATTCAAAAAAAAAAGGTTTGCGGCACAGGGGCATTTGGTATGCTCAATGTCCTAAACTTCCTCTAACAAATTAGGAATAAATATTCGTTCACAAATTAGTTGTGAAATTCGATCTCTCTTTTTCACAATAAAATCTACTTTAGAATAATTGAAGAGAACCACAGAAACATTTCACTATCAATGACACCCCCCCTAACATCAATGTGATTAAAAAAAAAAAAAGTAAGACCAGATCTTGGAGCTATTCTTCATAACAACCTTCTGGTACTTTTACTTGAATATCTATCTTGATTACACCTTTTCCTTGTGCTGGCACAGTAACATCGTAGGCAGCACTGAAGCAAAAGGTAGATTGTTAATTAAAATATATTAAAATATATATGGTAATTAAAATATATTTATAAAAAAGTCATAAATTAAAAAAAAAAGTAAATTCCAACTATACCTGTACAAGTCATATCCAGCAGCTAGTGTAGATCCAAAATGAACCTTAACAAGTTTACGTATTGTTCTTCTGACATGATATATGCCAAGAAAATGTGGTGGTAATAGAAAGGAAGTTCAGGTAGGAGAGATATATATCTGTGTTTACTCTCACTCCGACAGAATTAATAATATCATTAATATTTCTACTCCTTTTATATGTTCCTTGAGGTGCCAGTTACCACCAGAAACAAGTAAAAAAGTTGTTTAAAGATTTGGTCAATGTTCCAATACACTTATTAGTTTTCAAAAAACGTCTGAAAATGAATGTCTGGAGTTATCAAATCTAAAGCTGATATATCTTTGGTAAACTGCTCCAACAAATGTTCATCCAGGCTGGTTATGCTTTTAAATACAGTTCCACATTCAAAACAAGTAAAAAAGTTGTGTAAAGATTTGGGACTGATTTGCTGTTTGTTTCCACATATATCATATTTTTTTTCACTGTTTGTTTTCAAAGGCTGAATCATGTAGATTGATTTCAAATGTTGGGTCAAGTTATATTCATCCCTAAATCTATTCCCACACAATTGACATTTTAACCATTTTACTCTGTGTGTTCCCATATGTCTAGTCAAGTCGCATTTTTTAATGAATTTTTTTCTACATACTTCACATGAAAACCATTTTTCTCTAATGTGTTGTTTGTTTGTTTTTTCACATTCACTGCACTTTGGAGTTTTACCGGTATGAATTGTAGAAAGGATAGTCTTCTTTGTATGAGTTGTGAAATGGACTGTTAGTGTTCTTATTGTACTATATTTTTTTCCACATACATCACATAAAAAAAAGTTGTTTGTTGTATGGGTTTTTGTTTGATCAAGTGACATCTCTAAGAGAATTATCTCACTTCCACCTGAAAAGAAAACAAAATTAATTAATTTATATAATTATTCTGATTTATAATATATACATTGACTCTTATTACATTATAGTAATATGATATACTTTATTTTTATTACTTAATAATTAACTTTGTTATAATAGACTTAAGTAAATTATACAACATACGTATGGGGTTGGGGTTGAAGAAACATTAAATGTTGAATGTGCTTTAGATTGTGTGATTGTTGTTTTACTACTCAGAATGAAGTGTCCATGAAGTATGGCGAACCTGTAATGATTTGCATAGCCTGGCAAACTCTTTTATATACCAATCCAGTCAGACTGATACAGACTTGAGAGGCTATAGTTACTTACTCAGTTATTTGTGACGTATTTTTCATTATGTTTTTGAAATTATTTAACTGATCAATAAACATTTGAGAATATATTTCTCTCTCTCTCTCTCTCTCTCTCTCTCTCTCTCTCTCTCTCTCTCTCTCTCTCTCTCTCTCTCTCTCTCTCTCTCTCTCTCTCTCTCTCTCTCTCTCTCTCTCTCTCTCTCTCTCTCTCTCTCTCTCTCTCTCTCTCTCTCTCTCTCTCTCTCTCTCTCTCTCTCTCTCTCTCTCTCTCTCTCTCTCTCTCTCTCTCTCTCTCTCTCTCTCTCTCTCTCTCTCTCTCTCTCTCTCTCTCTCTCTCTCTCTCTCTCTCTCTCTCTCTCTCTCTCTCTCTCTCTCTCTCTCTCTCTCTCTCTCTCTCTCTCTCTCTCTCTCTCTCTCTCTCTCTCTCTCTCTCTCTCTCTCTCTCTCTCTCTCTCTCTCTCTCTCTCTCTCTCTCTCTCTCTCTCTCTCTCTCTCTCTCTCTCTCTCTCTCTCTCTCTCTCTCTCTCTCTCTCTCTCTCTCTCTCTCTCTCTCTCTCTCTCTCTCTCTCTCTCTCTCTCTCTCTCTCTCTCTCTCTCTCTCTCTCTCTCTCTCTCTCTCTCTCTCTCTCTCTCTCTCTCTCTCTCTCTCTCTCTCTCTCTCTCTCTCTCTCTCTCTCTCTCTCTCTTTTTTTCTCCTACCCTATGTTATATATTTATATATTTACAATGAAGGGAAGAGAAGAGGATTGCTCACTGGGATGTGTTTTGTCAAAGAAAAACCCAGCACAATAACACTGTCTGAGTAGTAGGTGACCGCCCTTCAACAAGAAGAGCAAGGGTTTATTTAGACCTGCTCTCTCTCTCTCTCCAAGTGTTAGTTTAAAATATTATTTGTTTCATCAAGTCAATCTTCATCTAACAAACAAGATGTGGGAAGTAAATCAATCAATGAAAATGAGATGATGTGTAAAATTCACAAAGTTTTGGCTTTGTTAATAATTATTATGTTGATATATTGGTGTTCAGATGGATAACGAAGACATGATCAATATAATATAATGTTAAGACAAATTGTCCTAGTGTTAGGTGGTTGCCTAACTTTTAAATAAAATGATACAACCAGTTTTTGCCCCCCCCTCTATACTACTAAATTTTATAAGATAGGAATTAAATAAAGGATATTTAATTTCTATATCTCTTTTATTCGCTCTAAATAAACCTTTTCTCTATGATCCTTGTCAAATATTCTTGCATCATTTAGTATTTTTGAAGTGCTCACACATCGCATCTTGAAACGATCCCGATCTGCAGCAGCTGTGTTCCACATTTTACCATCTATTCTAGCTTTCTGATAGGCATATGCCCATACATATAAATATCGTATTGTTATATGTGGATTAAATTGAACTTCCTTTTTCATTTTTTCTTTTCTCTCCTCCATTATCCTCTATTTGACAAGTACACGTTTAGGTTCAGGTCTGAAAAGAAAACATAAATAAAGAATCACACTCCTACGATGATTGATTGATTGAATACAGTTCCAACCACCAACACCTACAATACCACCAACATCACGATCATTTTATAATTATCTGAAAATGACAAAAAAATAGGTCTTTGTATATTATAAGCTCAGAAATATATATATAATACAATGGTAAATAACAAGATTATGATTTTTTAATATAAATAATGTAAATGTCATATAATACCTTCAAGAGATGATTTTGAGGATTAGCTAAAGATGCGCGTTGGAGTAACTCTTAACCCAGCTCAGACCGACATATCTCCTCTCCGTCCCTTATTAGAATGCACATGATAGTGTGGGTATCTCTCTTACATCCTGTCATCATATACATCACAATAGACTTGCCCAGCTGATAAATGGACCGACTCAGCCGGATTTCCTTGAAAAAATCTATATATGATTTGATTTACATACCTTATTTTTTAACTAATTATCTTTTTAGTAATAATATTTAAACAAGTTAGTATATCATGCTTTACAGTATTAAATCCTACATATAACAAAATAATCCCAATATTATTAAACATTTTTTTTTTAAATCTCTGTTAATTTGTTCAATGTCTATATAATGAGTAGGACCTTGAATTTCTATACCTAATTGTAAATCTGAGAAATATATATCAATTTCAAATAGTTTGTTATTTTTTAATAGTCCTCTTTTGTTTATATCTACTTTGATATTATTATTTTTTTGTTTTTTTGTTAAATGATAAAATATAGATTTATATACACGATATTCTAATTTACTCTTAAATTTTCCAAAAGGAAAATTTCTATATTTTTTATTCATAGTTTTTTATATCCCATTTACAATAGATTTTTCTTTATAAGAAAAAATCACTTAAAAAAAAACTTAAAAAAAAAAATATGTTACATTTTGAGTAAGAAAAAGACATAGGTGGGAAGTTTGAATGTATATAATTGAAACCAAAAACGCATAATTTTCAAATAAATAACAACAGCGATGATTTACAAGAAGATGATGATGATGGGGGTTCTGGTAGGAGTTGTCACTGGTGTGTGTGTGTGGATAAAGTGTGAGTAGTGGTATCTATGATTTTCCCAAATTTCATCTTAACAATGTAAGATAGATACTTTTTTATGGTACTTGCACTTGGCTCTCCACCCCATCCTATCTGTGATTAATTTCGTGAAACCATTATAAATATACAGATAAAGAATATCTTTCTCTCATTCTATCACAGATTACAATGGATAAGCTGGTGCTTGCAGCGATGGCCTAAGTGGTGTTGTTCTTGGAGGCGCAAGTTCTGGCGGCGGTGATGATGGCGCTCCTTGGATGCACTGGTCCTGGCGGTAATGGTGATGCTCTTGGTGGTTCTGGTCCTGGCTGTGGTGGTGGTTGTGCTTTTTGAGGTTCTGGTCCTAGTAGTGGAAGTATTGTTCTTGAAAGTCCTGGTCCTGGTGGTGGTGGTCAAATTGCTTGAGGATATATTATGACAACCCCGGGGCCCAGCAACCCCTCGGTCCGGTCCGCAACCAGTCACCCTTTTTTTTCTTACAAACCCGTCATGAAAATGTTCACCTGACTCATCATAATTTTCCTCTTACTAATCACACATATATCATATTGTCGAATATGGTAAAAAAACGACTAAGTTAGCTAAGTAGCTAGTTAGGAATATAATTTCTAAACTGTATTAATATGGAGTATAATAATAAAAATTATTTATAGTTATGGATTTCATTAAATCACAATGATTCCTCCCTAGACAACAACCATCCACCATCCTTCTTCTTCCAGCACAAGCGTACTCCTGATTATACATCCAAAAAACTTTCTTCTAACTTTTGAATACCCAATATAATATTAACTGTTTTAAGTGGATTCGCTCGAGATTTATCTGGGCGATGTCGGCAAACCTTTGTAATGTTTCTGTTGTTATTTAGCAACACCTCATATATCTCACCATCATGAAAATTTTCAAATGGTAATGATGGGGATATTGATGGTTTGGATATGCTTGATTCCCCTTGAAAGAAGATGTAATAAGGTGCTAAATCATTTCTAAAATGAGCTCGTAATACTTGTAATATATTCATCCTTTCTGCAGCATTAAAAGCCGTAGAGACAATGTATATAATGGCAACTGGTCGATAATTATGTACCATAAAGGAAGATGAACACTCACATAACCAAATAAAACTCTACAAGGATGGGGTTATACCGTCAACTGACTTAGAAATGGCAAATGAATTTAATAGTTTCTTTTCATCGGTTGGTGCTAATCTTGCCAGTAAAATCCCACAGACTCAGACACATATTAACACATAATTCTCAGGCAGCTATCCAAACTCTCTTCTCCTTTCACCAATCAGCCCGGCAGATGTTGTGTCCATCATACATTCTCTAAAAACAAGGCAGGGAACACCAGTGAAATTCCATCCATTGTGTACAAGAGAGCCTCCCATGCCCTTGCCCCACCCATAGCACTACTGTTCAACAAATCTATAGAGTGTCACACCTTCCCTGATATCCTCAAAAAAGCAAGAGTAACGCCAGTCCATAAAGGAGGCAATCCGGCGGACATAAACAATTATAGACCAATATCAAATCTACCCATTCTATCAAAAATATTTGAAAAAATTATTTACAAACAGCTCTATTCCTACCTCGTAAAATTCGACATACTCAGCCCCTGCCAGTTTGGCTTCCGGTGCCAAAAGAGCACCAATGATGCAATCATTAGTCTCCTTGACACTATCTACTCAGCCCTTGACAAAAATGAGTTTCCGATTGGACTCTTCATTGACCTAAGAAAAGCCTTTGATACTGTTAATCACAACTACCTCTTACTTAAACTCCAGCATTATGGAATCCGAGGCCTTGCCCTTGACTACATCCGATCCTATCCTAGTGACAGACACCAATATGTAACCATCAATGATACAACTTCCACTCTACCAATTACCGTTGGAGTGCCACAGGGCAGCATCTTAGGACCTCTTCTATTTCTTATATATATAAACGATCTGCCTAATGTCTCTAATATTCTGAAACCTATATTGTTTGCTGACGATACTACCCTTATCTACTCAAACCTCAACCCACATATACTAAATAATGTTGTGAATAATGAATTAAAAAAAATCCACTTATGGATGTCAACGAACAAACTAACATTAAACATCGAAAAGACTTACTACATCTTATTTGGAAGCAAATCATCAAATGCAATTCAGCTACAGATAGACAACATTAACATCAGTAATAAAAATGATGGCAAGTTTCTTGGCCTATTCCTAGACAACAGACTCAACTTCAGCACCCACATTCAACACATAACTAAGAAAGTCTCTAAGACAGTTGGTATACTCTCCAAAATCAGATATTATGTTCCTAACTCTGCTCTCCTCTCACTATATTATGCACTAATCTACCCCTATCTTAATTATGGTATCTGTGCATGGGGGTCTACCACTGCAAACCACCTTAAGCCCATCATCACACAGCAAAAATCTGCTATCAGAATAATAACTAACTCTGCTTTCAGACAACACTCAGCTCCCTTGTTTAAATCCCTAAACTTGCTAAATATTAACTCCCTCCACACATTCTCTTGTGTCAACTACATTTACAAAACCCTGTTCTTAAATGCAAACCATGCTCGGAAACTCTCCCTGGACAGATGTAATAGGACCCATTATCACCACACCAGAATTAAATATCTCTTTGATATCCCCAGGGTCAAACTTAATCTGTGTAAACACTCTATGCAAATTAAGGGACCTAGTCTATGGAACTCACTCCCTAGTGAATTGAAAAACTGTAAAACTTTTGCCTTATTTAAAAGCAAAACCAAAAAGTACCTAACTTCATCTATTTAGTTTCCTACACTGAGCTTTAAATTTGCTCTGTACCTAGTGTTACCTAATCTCCTAATTTGTATGTAATATCAAACAACCTTATCATTGTGTTCATTGCTGTCTTCTTTTATGTGCTAGCCATATGCTGTATTGTGACTACCAATTTTTGTCAACTACCATTCAAGCTGTCATTGCAATCAATCTTATATTGTTTCTGCTGTATTATGCCTACCAATTTGTTGTCAACTACCATTTTAAGCTGTCATTGCAATCAATCATAGCTACCTATGTGCTTTAATATACTGTACCTATAATTTTCTCTCATCTTTTTTTTTCATTCCATGTAATCTGTTATCATTTTTTTGTCTATAAATTTTGCAAGTATTTACCTCCTTAAAATTTTCTTAGATTAAGGACCTGCCCAAAACGCTGCGCGTGCTAGTGGCTTTACAAGACTGTAATTACAATATTTGTATCCTCACATTCCTTATGTACATTCTTGTATATGCATAAATAAATAAATAAATAAATGAATTGTTGTTTATAGAGTATAGATCAGTTTCTACTGTAAAAATGAAATCGATAAAAGAATGGAGAATATGTTGGGGTATTAAATGTGGATGTGATGTCGATAACATCAGAGGATTTGAAATAACAAAATGACTTGGGTAAAAACGTAAAATTTCATTATTACCATCCAACCTAGGGAATATATAAACAGGAGATTGATTCAAACTCTCAGACGGAGTTGGATGATGGGGAGTACTATCTTCATGAACATGTTGATACATACTAAGATTTAAAGGAAGTTGAGCTTCTAATCTCCAAGAAGTATACCAGTAAATTGAAGTTCCCGAAGGCGGTGATATTGTAGGTACACCCTCAGTATTCATTGTTAATTAACCATTAATATTAACCCTGTTAATTAACCATTACTAAGCTAATTATCTTCAAGATCATTTTTTTATGATTATTATTTTTCTTATTATTTTTTATTTTACATTTATATTGTCAGTCTCTACTGATTTTTTTTTTTATTTTATGTAACTTCTGTGTCCTCCCTGGCTATCTATTGGATCTTTATTTAACTTCTAAATTGTTACTTTTTTTAATTATTGTATTTGCTTTTATTCTTGTGTTTTGCTTTATCGTGTATCTTGTATCGTGATCCCTCTGCATCTCTATGCACACTGATATTGATCCTGATCAAAACCTTCTGTCTCATATCTACACCAACCAGCACATTGATCATCATTATTGCAAGTATTTCACAGCACACCAGGCTAAAAACAAACTCCAAAATAGCACCTGTCTATCAGTTTATAACCAAAATGTTAGATCACTTGGTAAACATTTTGACGATTTAAATGCATTACTCACAGCACTAGGTACTAACCTATCGTTCATTATTTTAACAGAAACTTGGCTAAATAAAGACTATACCCAACTCTACAACTTAGCTGGTTATAAAGCCATTCATAACTGTAGGCCTAATAAAAAAGGTGGTGGCACAGCTATATATTACCGAGATACATTTATCTGCATCAGTGTTATTAGTGACAGAGATGAATACTGTGAATATACTTTTGCTCAGTTTGCAATTAAATCCCTTAAATCCTCTTTGACTATTGGAGCCATCTATAGATTTCCCAATACTAACATAGCTTCTTTCTCAGACAACCTAAGGAATCTTATTATAAACAACAATCTCAACAAAAACCACATCATTCTGGGAGGAGACTTTAATATTGACCTGGGTCAACAAAATTGCTCTCAAGTTGACTATTTCCTTAACGGCATGAACTCCTGTATGTTAATCCCCACAATCACCAAACCTACCCGAGTCACTCAAACATCAGCCACTACCTTGGACCACATATGGACAAACATAACAGCTCCCCTTGTATCTGGTATAATCTACGACAGAACAACTGACCACTATCCTACCTTTCTCATAGCGAACATGGACATAACACTACCAAAAAGCAAGAAACTTTCATTTAGGCTACACAGTGAATCAGCTTTAGACAATCTTACAGAGGCACTTCACAATATTAACTGGGATTCTGAATTCAATAATACCCATGATATAAATTCATTAGCTAACCTCTTCCTCTCCAAAACTCTAAGCCTCTACAACCTTCATTGTCCCCTTCTTACCAAGCAAGTAACTGACAAAAGATTAAACAATCCATGGCTCACAAGTGGCATTCTCAACTCAATCAACAAGAAACATGAATATGAAAAGAAAGTTAGGATTGGCCTAGTTTCAAAGGAAGTAGCTAAAAGGTACTCATCAATGCTTACCAGTATCATAAGAAAGGCAAAACTTGCATATTATGTGAATAGATTCAATGAAGCAAAAGGCAACATGAAAAACACTTGGAAAACTATCTCTAGTATCCTAGGAACTAAACAACACTCACATAACCAAATAAAACTCTACAAGGATGGGGATATACCGTCAACTGATTTAGAAATGGCAAATGAATTTAATAGTTTCTTTTCATCGGTTGGTGCTAATCTTGCCAGTAAAATCCCACAGACTCAGACACATATTAACACATATCTCTCAGGCAGCTATCCAAACTCTCTTCTCCTTTCACCAATCAGCCCGGCAGATGTTGTGTCCATCATACACTCTAAAAACCAAGGCAGGGAACACCAGTGAAATTCCGTCCATTGTGTACAAGAGAGCCTCCCATGCCCTTGCCCCACCCATAGCACTACTGTTCAACAAATCTATAGAGTGTCACACCTTCCCTGATATCCTCAAAAAAGCAAGAGTAACGCCAGTCCATAAAGGAGGCAATCCGGCGGACATAAACAATTATAGACCAATATCAAATCTACCCATTCTATCAAAAATATTTGAAAAAATTATTTACAAACATCTCTATTCCTACCTCGTAAAATTCGACATACTCAGCCCCTGCCAGTTTGGCTTCCGGTCCCAAAAGAGCACCAACGATGCAATCATTAGTCTCCTTGACACTATCTACTCAGCCCTTGACAAAAATGAGTTTCTGATTGGACTCTTCATTGACCTAAGAAAAGCCTTTGATACTGTTAATCACAACTACCTCTTACTTAAACTCCAGCATTATGGAATCCGAGGCCTTGCCCTTGACTACATCCGATCCTATCTTAGTGACAGACACCAATATGTAACCATCAATGATACAACTTCTTCCACTCTACCAATTACCGTTGGAGTGCCACAGGGCAGCATCTTAGGACCTCTTCTATTTCTTATATATATAAACGATCTGCCTAATGTCTCTAATATTCTCAAACCTATACTGTTTGCTGACGATACTACTCTTATCTATGCAAACCTCAACCCACATACACTAAATAATGTTGTGAATAATGAATTAAAAAAAGTCCACTTATGGATGTCAACGAACAAACTAACATTAAACATCGAAAAGACTTACTACATCTTATTTGGAAGCAAATCATCAAATGCAATTCAGCTACAGATAGACAACATCAACATCAGTAATAAAAATGATGGCAAATTTCTTGGCCTATTCCTAGACAAGAGACTCAACTTCAGCACCCACATTCAACACATAACTAAGAAAGTCTCTAAGACAGTTGGTATACTCTCCAAAATCAGATATTATGTTCCTAACTCTGCTCTCCTCTCACTATATTATGCACTAATCTACCCCTATCTTAATTATGGTATCTGTGCATGGGGGTCTACCACTGCAAACCACCTTAAGCCCATCATCACACAGCAAAAATCTGCTATCAGAATAATAACTAACTCTGCTTTCAGACAACACTTAGCTCCATTGTTTAAATCCCTAAACTTGCTAAATATTAACTCCCTCCACACATTCTCTTGTGTCAACTACATTTACAAAACCCTGTTCTCAAATGCCAAACCATGCTCTGAAACTCTCCCTGGACAGATGTAATAGGACCCATTATCACCACACCAGAAATAAATATCTCTTTGATATCCCCATTGTCAAACTTAATCTGTGTAAACACTCTATGCAAATTAAGGGACCTAGTCTATGGAACTCACTCCCTAGTGAATTGAAAAACTGTAAAACATTTGCCTTATTTAAAAGCAAAACCAAAAAGTACCTAACTTCATCTTCTTAGTTTCCTACACAGAGCTTTAAATTTGCTCTGTACCTAGTGTTACCCAATCTCCTAATTTTTATGTAATTTTAAATCAACCTTATCATTGTGTTCATTGCTGTCTTCTTCTATGTGCTAGCCATATGCTGTATTGTGACTACCAATTTTTTGTAAACTACCATTCAAGCTGTCATTGCAACCAATCTTATATTGTTTCTGCTGTATTGTGCCTACCAATTTTTTGTCAACTACCATTCAAGCTGTCATTGCAATCAATCTCAGCTACCTATGTGCTTTAATATACTGTACCTACAATTTTCTCTCATCTTTTTTTCATTTCATGTAATCTGTTATCATTTTTTTGTCTATAATTTTTGCAAGTATTTACCTCCTTAAAATTTTCTTAGATTAAGGACCTGCCCGAAACGCTGCGCGTGCTAGTGGCTTTACAAGACTGTAATTACCATATTTGTATCCTCATATTCCTTATGTACATTCTTGTATATGCATAAATAAATAAATAAATAAATTAAAGCAGGTCCCGTCTCACTTTGTTGTAAATCTTCTGTTTCTAAAGTGAAAGGGAATATTTGGGTATGATCATTAGGAATGTATCGATGATATAGAATTGTTTTGGTTGAATAATCTAGGAGGTAAGTTGTTTTTATACAAAGATCACTTCCATCAAGAAAGCTAGCCATACCTACTAACATGCTTTCCCCACTGCTATCATCACTACTATTATGTTGTATATACTGGGCATCGTAAAAAGATTCCCCTTCATCACTAATATAAACAAATTCTAATGTGAGGGAATCTAAACGAAAAACCACTTTTTTGTCACGGAATTTCATATATTGAATAAAATATCTATTCTGTTGTGGTTCAATAATTAGGCGATAGTCTCCAATCGGCATTTCTAAAACCCTAGAAATATATTGCATGGATAGTTCACTAAGGGAGCTAAATGAGCTTGAATAAGTGGATGTGCAATATCCACATGACGCCGACATTCACGTTCTTCTACAAAATGAGTATTTTTACAAATTAAATTTTGGTCAGTATTCTGTCCTACCGTCATTATAACCTCAAATGAAATAGAAATTTTATGAGGGGGTAGGTTACGATTAGTCTTGATACATGAATGTATAATTTCCGTAGCAGAATACAATTTACCATTGTTTTTAAACATCGAATATTTATGAGCTGCATAGGCCATTAAAATTTTATTTTGTAGAATTTCTCTACCATTTACAAAAATAGCATTTGCTAATATTTCATTGATTATTAAATTACATTTAACTTTCATTTTCGGGTTTAATTTTAATATCAATACAATTTTGAATTATCCAGTTATAGACTAGTATACTTAAATGTTTAAGACACTCTAACTGCCGTTTAATATCGTCGCTTGATGATTGATGTCTAAGAAAATATTCAAATAAAAAATATGGATAACTTTTAGAATTAACTAGCTTAGTTAAATCTTCACAGAGCTTTATTCCATAAACTTCTGTAATTATTTTATGTATTGTTTTCAAAAGGTATTTCAAAACGGTTGAATGGAAGGAATTGAAGAGTTTGATCATATCTACAGTTTCATCGTCCTTTAATATTGGTGGTAACTGTATTTTTTGTTTTTTTTTGGCGATTTTGATTTCATATGTTGATTTACAATACTATCCTTAATACGATTATATTCATTATGAAGAGAAAAAATGTTTAAAACTGCTTTCCCTAAAATTTCAATTTTAATTAATTCATCCTCTTCATTTGATAATATATGTTTTTTTTTTCTTTTTCTTTTGGGTGATGGAACAGTTGACAATGGTACATTTTGACTTCTATTATAATAATAGTCTAATATATTATTAGTAACAGAATCCAGTAATGTATTTACAAATTTAGAGGGATCTTCTTTCATTTTTAAAACAATAAAATTACTATCAACATTTTTATCAGACCCAGAACCTAGATTACTTAATGGTTCAATCACCTCCTGAACTATGTCATCGACAAAGTCTTTACAAATTTGTTGACGTCGATTCATTGTTAAGTTTTATAAGACTAAAAAAAAAAAAGAATTAATCTCCTTTTATGCCCTTCTAAAAAAAAAATACTATAGAAATTTAGTTTTCTATTTACCATTCCAAATACAATTGTTTAGGACAAAATTCCAATAAAACCATGATTATATATGTTCGTTGCAATTTATTTAAATTGTTCAATTGTATGCGACCAAACTGCCGAATTTTATATTGCTTACTAAAATACAATATAACTAGGATGTGGAATGAAATCAGTCTCTCTATTTTTTCAAGCTCCTTCTCTCATATATTAAAAATATTTCTATCAATCTTAAAGTACTATACAAAACAGTATGTTATCATTCAAATAGCCATTGATTGAGGTGCTTATCAGAGTCAGTCTCTGAAAAATCTTCAAATCAAGTAACATGAAGAAAAACACCATAACTAAGTATTTACAATCACATATAGTTGGGAGAAGAGCTGCTTCTGTGAAGTTCGGAAAGACTGTTGTTGGACTTTACATCTTTAACTTCATCTGTTCACCAATCCCTGAAAATTAAAATAATGAATTTATGATTTTTCAAGGATTTTCGTAAACCCATGAAACCAGGAACATTCATTTTTAATAGCTTAATTTTCAACAAATTTCAAATAATAAATATATTTGGATGTCCAAAACTAAAACTAAAATACACACTTACTTACCACAACCATTTCCTTCTGATAAACTTTCTGTAGCTGAATTCCATAATATCAGTGACGATGAATCTTCTTGGTTCTCTGGCGCAGGGAGAGGGTTGTACTTATCTGATTAATATTGCTGTTGTTTGATGCTTTAGGTAAGGTTGTGACGAGCTGCGATGTAAGGTTTTTGGATAATGAAGCTGTCGATTGAAGGTGAAGATCATCATCCTCCCATTTATGAGGGGATGAAGGTGAGGCAGAATTGGTAATTTTGTTAGAGATGGGGAAAGATTTTGGCACCTTCCCTAGCCCTTACTCAATGATGATAACTTAGAAGATGAGAAAGAATATTTGCATTGAGCATCAAATAATAAACTTTAACTTTCCTCATCATACCCCTTCTGCCTTCCCACCACCCACACCATCCCTCCTGTCTGCAGCAAGTACACACTCGTTTGGGTTCTACCTAAATAATAAACTTTACTTTCCTCATTGTATCCTTCCTACCTACCCACCACTCACACCATCCGTACACACACTCGTGGGTTCTACGTAACTTTTTTATACTATAAAAAATAGGAAAACAATGACATTGGACACACTAAGTATACCACCCAATTTAATCCATGAAAATTCTATACGAACAAGAAAAAGAAATCTCACACAATCTTCATCACTATCGAGAGAAAATGAAGATCCATTAGAGACTGAAATTATAAGTGACCATAAAAATGCTGCAATAGAAACTGAAATTCCTTCTTTTAAAACAGAAATAAGATCATTAAAAGAAAAGAAAATAACTTCATACATAAATTATCAGATGGAAAAAATATTAATAATAACTATTTTTATTCTATTTTTAGTAAGTCTTTGGGAAAATAATTGGATTTTGGGAATAATTATTTTACTAACTATATTTTTGATTAAACCTATCCTTAGTAAAATAATAGCAGGATGGCTCATTGATATTTCAAATCGTAAGGACTAAAAATAAAAAAAAAAATACATAATTGTTTATAGGCCGAATTAAAATTAAATTGTTACACTTTTATTTTATTTACGTTTTAAGACTTTTGTTGTAATAAAAATCTCAACAAAATCTATTTACTATGTATTTCAATTCCAGGGATAAAAGATACTTACAATATATATTTTTTTTATTAACTAAAATATAAATTACATTTCATTTCCATATAATTATTATATAATAATGATTAACACAAGAGGTATTTTCAATTATCGGCATCGACAATGGGCTTTACCTGGTGGAAACCTTAAACCCTGTCCTAAATGTTCGATCATTGATTCAGCCGATGCTGAATTAGAATTATTTCTTAGACACAGTCTCTACAATAAGCTTCAAATCGAAAACGATAGTTTTGAAAAGTTATTTAAAATTTACCCTGGCATAACATTTCATCTGAGTAATCAACCATATCTACTAAAATCCAAAAGTGATGAATCCCAATTTATAAAATATTATCTAGATCGCAAATTGGTACTAGGGGTAGGACTACAACTTCCTGAATGGGATAATGACAAGCGACTAGCAGATTATGCCAAGTATAATTTTGCAGTGCCTGTAATGAAAAGTGGTCAAATGTGGCAAATGTTGGTAGAAGATCCTGAGAGACCTATTTATTATGAACAATGGAAGTGCTGGCAAAGTAATCGGCTAATCCCCCCAAATACACATTTCCCGTTTAAATGTCTTATATGTGAAAACTTCCCCTTTGACGTTTATCTGGGCAATTTCATTGTGAGTGAATCTGTATGTTCCATCAAGTCGATAATATGGCCAGATCGTCGACGTCCTCATTTTAGCAGAAAAGAAAAAGCAGTTATTATTTATGAAGAATCTAGGATTAAAAAATGGCCTTTTCTCTCTTCCTATATAAACCAGGATATTAATCATTTAGGAAATATGGCAATCTTTACAACTGGTGAAATATTTATTAATTGTTTTTTAAATCTAGCTATACGCAAAGTAAATGCTACACTACTTCATAACAAGGTGGTTAAAATTTTGAAAGATCTTAACCATTCACTTTCTCAAGAAAATTTAACAGTTTTAATGGAATATTATCGATTAAAAAGGAGCGATGCTAACAAAAATAATCTTAAAATTCTGGAAAATTATACATCCAATCATAATAATATTAATAATAATATTATGAATGAAGGGAACAATGATATAAGATTAAAATTATCAGGACCACAAGTAGCTATGATTGCAATTAATCCTTTGAAAGTTAAAGCCACTGCTATTCGGTGTGGTCATATTGATGAGAGTATTACGCAAACAAAAATATTAAGCAATTCTGCAAGTATAAATACTTTAAATGAAAATAATGGTGGTAATTCATTTAATAATAGCGGGAATAATGAATGGAATAAAATTGGTCGGTTTAGTCGGAATTATTCATCTAATTCATATGCCAATATATGTCTGGTGGCATGTGGATTACAAAAATTATTGCCTAAAGATTCCAAAGCCAAAGAGCCTAAATCTATAACGGTAAGTGAGGTCGGTTTCATTGATTTACTCAATACACCTGATACTTCTCAACGATGTGGTATCATATTAGAAATGATACCTGATGTGATAATCGCCTCTACCAGCATGTGTTATTCACAACCTGATAAATTCTTATTTACATATCTCCCTCAACTAAGACAAGTGGGAAATCCTTCACAACTTGATCAGTTAGAATCTAAATATGTCTATATAATTATTCATAATAAACTGTTTAATTTCCCATTAGATTCGATCAAGAATGGTTCTGCAGCTCAACATTTTTTTCCTCATTTGCCTCTAGTTCAATGGAAATATGTTTGTTTATTTGGAGAAGACAATTTATACCGATTTGTTCAATATATTTTGAAATTAAATATCGCCTGTATAGAATTATTAGAATAAAAAAAAAATCAACTGTGGATATGCACCAGTCTGCCACGTATGTCTTATAAAATTTTACCCAATGGCCAACTCTATACGTCTAAGGAAATAGACACTTTTCAAATGGAGGCTAATCCATTTTTTTATTTACCACCTCAAATGCAACCTCAGATTTTTCTCAGAAAAGAAAATAGTGATCTCAAAGAGGATTTTGAATTACTTTATATTGGTTATGACCGGGAAAAAATACCTAATATTATGGGGCCAAATGCTCGAGCGATTAGCCGTCCTAATGCTGCCCATCCCCCTCGAATTAGTAACAGTCTGCAATCGTATCGTCATTATGCTGGTATTTCTGTCAATACTCATTCTGTAGGTGAAATTCATCAAAAGACAGTTATTCATACATTATACACAACATCTCGAATGAGTAAACTTTTACCCATTCCTTGTCAAAATCCTATGGTGGCAGTAGTAAACTGGCACAATCCCGAAGACAGTATTACAGTAAAACAAGATAGTATAGACCGTGAGATATTTTCAGGTGTTTCTTATGAAACATCAATTGTTCGATATAATTATGGATCAGGACAGAATGCACTACCAACTTTTTGTCAGACCTATTTTGATCAGCATACCCCACTTCAACGTGGTGTTCAGTTGGGAATTTTTAAAGGGGTTAATCCCAAGTGTCAAGAAGATAATAGTTTGCTTAATTTTACAAATGGAGAAATAGAATTCGTTCACATAGATGCCAATACTCTTGCTCTTATTTGGAATGGTAAAATTGGGGATTTAAAAGAGCCTATATATGACGATTCTGTTCCAGTATATACAGGGACGAAGAATGGAAAAGGGAGTCGAAATGACTACCGAGTTACAGTAAATGATCCACACCACCCTTCCCTTGAACGGCAACAACGGTTGAAGAAATCTCAATATTCTTTAGCTTTTAAAGAACATCATCCTAATTACATTACATTTAGGTACTTTAAAATAGATAGTGTAGATTTACCAGTACTACAAAGTTGGCGTTTTTCTCTGATAACAGTGTCACCATATATACCATCTTTAGGTGATGAGTTACAAACACCCACTTCACAAAAAGGTGTAATTGGGCGATTAGTTAGTGAACAGGATATGCCTTACATTAAATTAATGAGTCAGGGTGATATGTTTTCATCAAATGTACCCATTGATGTTTTAGTTAACCCTCATTCACTTAAAAGACAAGCTCCAGATTTATATTGCAATACCTTTGATAATTTGAATTACATGGATGCAGCTTTTACTCTCACTTTTGAAAATGTTATTGAACATCTACAGTGGGGTCGAAAAACTTGTACTGGAATCCTTATGAATCCCTATACGGGTGAACCATATTTAAATAGAGATAATGAGCCAGTTTTAGCTAGTTTATATGAAGGTTCTTATATGTGTGTTACCAATCACCGCGCAAATGCTATGATGCACACTTCACGAGCAGATGAAGTTGTATTTTCTGAACTGACCGGAGCACCAGTTCGAGGACGACGTGGTGATCTTTCCACAGGACCCATGGAACTTGTATCATTCTGTAGTATAGGAGCTGCTCGAATTCATACAGAATTGACTCAAATACGCTCAGACATGAAACACATTGAATTGGAAACTATTCAAAATAATGAAACAGAAACAGAAAAAAATGAAAATGAAAGTGGAGTTATCTGTGGATTAAAATACCTTCAACGTTATCATGACGATTTAATGTTAGCAAATATTAACTTAGCATACAAATGTACATCCATGGTAAATATTGAAGAAATTAAAAAAAAAAAAAAATATTGTTATTGTTAAATATGCTTGTTTAATAATATACATTCACCTAAGCCTTATTATTTATTAAACTGACTCTTTGCCACAGGGAAATAATTGTTGTGACACTAGTAAACTAGCTCTCTATAACTGCAGTGACTGGAAATCACCTCAGCCATAAAAAAACTGGCTCTTTGCCACAAGGAAAAATAACTGCAGTGACTGGAAATCACCTCAGCCATAAAAAAAACTGGCTCTTTGCCACAAGGAAAAATAACTGCAGTAACTGGAAATCACCTCAGCCATAAAAAACTGGCTCTTTGCCACAAGGAAAAATAACTGCAGTGACTGGAAATCACCTCAGCTATAAAAACTGGCTCTTTGCCACAAGGAAAAATAACTGCAGTGACTGGAAATCACCTCAGCTATAAAAACTGGCTCTTTGCCACAAGGACATAACCTGTGTTAGAATTGGAGTAAGTGAAGAATGTGTGTTATGCAATCGGTAAATAACTTTATTCTTCCTTCTTCTTCTTCTTCTTTTGCACTGGGGAAGCCGGCAGAGTGACTGACCAGAGAGACAGAATCATACGTTGCTGATAGAAACAGTCCTGTAAAACAGATAATAAGGCGTAAGTAAGGTTAATATTTTGTGTCTCCTATATAGAAATTACCACTTGATTTGTGTTATCTTACTTAATGTGTCTAAGAATCTGGTCATAACTATTGACTTTAAATAAACTTTCAATTGGAGTATGTGTGTATATATGGATGACTGATCTTACCTGCAGCTGATTGTTGGTTCTGATGTCCAACAATGAGGTTATTATTAGCAGAGATCTGGATGTAATCGGCAGTGTCTCCCTTGACCTTGATCTTCTCGGAACCGACCATTGTGTCAGCCTCAACTCTCGTGGAAACTAGTAGACACAAGACTATTATCTTGAATACTTCCCCTTCCATGCTCTTCTGTACACATACAAAACCCAGCACGAGATGCCGTCAGAGTAGCAGGCGCCCGCCCTGTCAAACGTGTATGAGCAGTTTTTTTTTTTTTGCCTGCTCTCTCCACGGTGTGGGTATTCTTATTATATTCTACTGCTGATAATTAATTCTCTCAAATAGCGGGTGCTGGAGAATGAGTTTTCTTGTAGGATTTTGGTTAGACTGCTGTGGTTTTGAACACTGTGGTGGCGACGACGGCGACACGCGCCATCTTATATACAGCGAGGTTACCTCAGCCAGACTCCAGGGCGTAATATAAGCTTAGGTTGACTTATTCAGCTTGTCTTATCAGCCATAATGTTTATTATTTTTTTTTAGATCAGGTGACCCAGAGTACATCATCAACATTAAGAAAGAAGTACCCCCTAATAAACTTCGGTCACACTTACTTCACACTACCATGCATGTTCACTGGTCCAGATCCTAAAAATCGTGTAAATTATTACTCTTGTTAACTACTGATTTTAAATCTTCCACAGCTTTTAGATTTTCAGGACCTTCAGTGAGTGTGAGTATATCAATCTCTTTATACAGTCTATTTCAGCATCACTACAAAAATTATACAATTACAGAGTGCAAACTATAACTTATCCTCTGAGATGATAATATACCTTTATCTTATAAGATAAAACTATAAATTATATCCTTTTCCCCAATTTGAATTATATCATAATGAGTTGTGGATTACAGATTACTTTTCTCCCTGAAACACCAATTATTCATCTACTAGCTAGGATATAATTCAAAATTTAAAATAATATACAAACTATATTATAATGTTATTGATGAAAAGATTTTTATCACATCAGTTGCTAAAAGAAGATAATCAAATTTTATTTTCACCACACATATATATATTTAAGGAATCTGATATAGATTTATGTTAATTATACTTTTGTATAAGAGGAGGCAGGAAGTTCCAAGGCAATCATAAAAGTCATGGTATCATCATCAAAAAAAAAACAACAACAAAAAATTGTCAAGAAAAAATGTATCCATAATGAGAAATTCTTCAGAGAAATAATTACAGACAAAGTGAAGAAAATAGTGGACATGCTTATTAATGTCCATGGTAAAGGAGATAAAATGATTTATAACCTCTTCAATTTAGATAGGTATTGGGAAAAAGTATCCACGGTTCCTTTAACCCAAAATACTTATGTAAACGCCTGTTTGTCTTACTTGAGAGATCCAGTGCACACATATGACGCTCTCATCAGAATGAATGTTTTATCTCATAATGAAAAAGGTGATTACATGTTTGGTCATCCAGTAATATTACATGATAATCATCTTGCTGGACGACAGCTTCTAATTAAACGTTCTCATGTGGATATGATTATTGGGACTGTGACAACTGAACAAGGATTGCTAAATGGTATCTATAATACTGGGCCGATTACTTGCCAATCAGTCACATGTAGCTTCTGTGAATATCTGATAGCTAAAAATTTTTATAATAAATTTGTACAAAATTGTATTTAATAAATCAAATTATAAAAACTGAAATGTATTTTTGTTATGAAGGTATCCATCTCTTTATACAAAGTAGCTACATTCCAACATTCGGTTTCAGTATCCCCAAAATTTTATCCTTTTCCCCAGTTTGAAATATTTTCATAAACAGTTGAAGATTTCAGGTCCAAAAAAAATAAATAATACATTCGCTATTATTCCAAGAAAAAAAATGCTTTATAATCATTTCTAAATAAATGGATCCATATTTTTGGCTGTGTTTGGCACAACCCAGCCATTGTTCGTAAATTTCATATTCTCTTGTTCAGCTGACACATTGCTGCATCTGCTCTGGGCAACCAGCTAGCTATGTCGCAACCTTATTATTTAGAACGGGAACTTTAGTTTAGGTGGACGTCACCATGAATTTAATGAATAGTTCAGATTGGAGAATTATCAATTACCACAATACCATCATTACAGCATGAGGCGAATTTTTGTTTTAAGTAAAACGAAAGATATAAAAGATTAGTTAGTTAAACCAAAAAATATATTTCATTTGTTGTTTTATAAATCAAAGAGATATATATTTTTTATTTCATTTTTAATAACTCCTTTACTCTAAATTATTTCAGATTAAGAAAAATATACTTTAGTTACGTGACTAATTAAATTGCGACATATTGGACAGTTACTAAGTTGTAAAAGACACAATTCACAGACACAAAAATGTTGGCAGGGTAAAATAAGAACACAACGTTCTTTATCTTGGCAGATATTACAGCGTGTATTCATTAAATTCTTATCATGTTGACAATCAGATGAAACTGTGGGTTGTTGACGTCCTAAATTCTTTATAGTAAAGCTCAATATCTGATCACATTTGGGATCAGATATACAATAAGTAGTTGTATTAGGCTCATTATTAGTCCTGGTTAATGTTACTGTGTCATTATTCATTAAGGTTAAACATATATTTTCAACTTCATCTTTTTCGTTTTGATTATTTTCTTCTATGATTTTAACCCTTTTAAATTTTCTTTGGTTAATATATAAATATCTTGTTATAATAGTTATAGCTTGATCATATGATTTAAATGATCGTCCAGAGTATATTACTACCTCTTTAAATACTCTTTTAACAATATCGCATTTGTAACTTTTAGATAAAGTTACTAAAATATCTAATTTGTTCATCATTTGCATAATTATATCATTAGAAAATATTTGGGGGGGATATTTAGTGATTGTAGATGAACGTATATTTTTAATAAAATCAGGCCCTTTCATGACCAATATATAATAACATTGTGTTGACCAACGCCCATGTTCTATCCATGGATCATGACCTTCTTTCCAATTTCGAAAATGCATATTGCAATAGAAACAGATTACTTCATCTCCACGAGGTGGTTTTTTTATAAAAAAAAACCCAGCTTGGGCTAACTCTTTTGGGCTGGGATGTTTTATTGAAAGTGGCCACGAGTCTTTGAAACTAGACAAGCGAACTCTAACCTCACTATATTTTTCATGATGTGGAGTTTTATGCAAGAGTATCCCCTTGGGTAATTTGTTTTTTTGATCTAATTCAAATTCCAAATCTTTATTATACTTAATATACTTGGGTTCTATGAGATAAGATGAAAATTCAATAGGAATATTACCTACTGGTTCGCCCTTCAAAAATGGACATTCAGGGCTTATTCTCCTATGAAATTCACTAAGTTTAATAGTGCTGTTATTTAAAATGAGTATTATATCTTCATTGAAATAATCGTCATCATTTAAAATATCATCCCAAGAATTTACATAGACATAACAAAATGCACAAGCGCATTCTATTCCTTTTTTCAGATAGAAGAAGCCATTAGTTACCAACTCTTTGGGCTTTGGATTACTTACAGGCCAATTAATAAATGTTTCTAATTGCTCTTGCTCGTATTTTAAATCATTGTCTATACACAGCATCTTTTATACTGATTAATCCTTGTGTCTTTTCTTCTATATATCAACATAAAAGAATTTTTTTTTTTTTACTGAATAGTTAAAATAGCTTTTATTTCATCACTAGTAGTTAAAAAATGTATTTTTAATTTGGTTGATTCTTTATTTTTTCTTAGTAAACCTACCTCCACATATGAATTTATATTAAATATATTTATTGGCAGAGGTTTATAATTATTATTATTATTATTATTATTATTATTATTATTATTATCATTATTATCTATTACATATATATTTGCTTGATTTACATTAGCTTCACTAAATATTTTTTGAACTAAAATACTCACAGAAGCCATAATATTTTTCATATCTTGATTAAAAGGTGAGGAATATGATGATGGGGGAAAAATATAACAAAATTTATTGGTTATATCGATTAAATCTGGAATAGTTTGCCCAGATATATACTGCATATTAATATTTTTTATATACTATTAATGAAACTTGGTTCAACTAGAACCATACACACAAATCTACATTCACATTACAAAGTAATATAAATGACACAGCATAAAGTATTCTGTGATAACATATGCTATTGACCTCAGAAACATTGACAGAGTTTATCATGTTATGAATTCAAAAAAAAATCATCTTAAATAATCATATAATTATTTATGCAACCTTTATTCCCATTTTCTTAATAATAGAAATTAATTTCTCCTTGTTTCTAAAGATTTCCTGATAAAGTGACACTTTATGTTGAAGAACATTGTTTTCTTGGATCAGATTATTCATATCCAGCACAAGTTGTTCTGTGGTCAACGTATTGGCAAGTAATTGATGAACCTGTTGGTGGGTCAAGATTAAAATACGGGACCCTTTACTTGCAAGAAGAATTTCCTTCATTGTTGTTATGGGTTGATTTTCTTCACTTGGGTCTTGGGGACAAGGACGCTTTTGGGAAGTTGAAACAGTCTTTACTCCAATCTCGTTTCCTTGGGAAATTCTGGTACGTCCATAGGTTCTGGGTCTGGCGGGTCTGGTACTACTTCCAGCATTTTCTTGACCTATTGCTCCAGTTGAATTTACTCCAATGTCGCTTCCTTGGGAAATACTGATAGGTCCATGTGTTCTGAGTCTGGCGGGTCTTACACTTCTACTGGCATTTTCTGCACTGAGTTCATGGGAAGTTGTTGCAACAACAGTCTGACCTACTGTGGAAGATGATGGAGTTGCCGCTCCAGTTGAATTTACTCCAATGTTGCTTCTTTTAGATAATTGCTGTTGTGTTCTGGGTCCTGCTAATTTCGGAGGCAATGGGTCCACTGTAACTCTAGCAGCGAAAGTATATGTTCTGCCTAAGTCTAAACAAACCGAACCATCAGTTGTTCTGTTATAGCCACTGCCTCGGACACGTACTAAAGACCTTATTAGCAATTTCATGTCAAATTCATATGGTGCAACCATTATGAAAAACACTGTGCGCTCTCTTATTTTATATGATCAATTGTTATCCACTTCCCTAGAAAGAAACTTCCAACAGACAAAGGGTGGTTGTAGACTAGTTGATGGATAGGTTGGTTGGGTGGCTGTTGACCAGTTGATGGATAGGTTGGTTGGGTGGCTGTTGACCAGTTGATGGACAGGTTGGTTGGGTGGTTGTAGACCAGTTGATGGACAGGTTGGTTGGGTGGTGGTTGAGCAGTTGATGGACAGGTTACTACCGTGAAAGAAAAAAAAAAATATTTGAAAAAGAATAAGACACATACACACATACATTAGTATATTAAATATCTCTGTAGCTGAGAGAGCCATCTATAATAACCTTTCGATATGATGCGTAGCCTGGCCCGAAGGTGTGGACCTCTTAGCAGGAGTTGAATAAGACTAACTGCAGTGTTTCCGTCGCCCCCTAGCATCACTCGTTTATCTTTTGCCCTTCTAGCTCCCCCCCCCCCCCCTCATCCCCAAACTCAGCATTGTTGTATATTGCAGTTGTGACTCAATAATTAGATCGCTTAGTTGAATGCCGCCATACCATCTTCAAAACTACACTGGCTATAACTTCATTAAAGTAATCGACATATATAAGCTCACCTTTACGATGGATGTGATTGATCAGAAGCTCATGTTCATTTTCATAATAAATATATTTTTGTGATAACTGAAGAATCATCATTTTATACAATTGCCATTTTGATATAGGATATGACATAAAATAAAGCTTGAAAATATCAACAATGTTTTCATTGCTTTTTGGGAATTGCCTGCTGATCTTCCTTAGACTAGTACCACGTAAAGTCCCAGTTCTGACTAAGCACTGTGTCAGCTGAGCCATATATAAGTATTCGTGGCCGCCGGCCATCCACTGACGGCCAGCCACACACCCTTCGCTGCTCTTCCAAAGAAAAAAAAGTGGTATGAAAAGCTCTCTTCAGAAAGAACTCACGCTGTTTCCTCAGATGGAATTAGAATGTAAGCTTATTCCTCATATAAATATAATATGTGATATTTTTTTTTCTCAAAAGTATCAGACACCTGATCTAGATGAAATCCAAAACAATTAAAATATACCTTGTCATTTGAAATCTCGGTTAATTACAAGGTTAGTAATGCCTGTGTGAAAATTGGCCATAACACCAAAGATCCTCATCAAGTTGATTTGGCTTATTACACGCTGGAGAATGGTGGCAAATCTTTACAAACTCACACTTACTATGAACTTGAACCCCTTTTCCAATCTCTGATGTCTCTTATTTTTTATTTTTTTTTGAGGGGGGGGGGGAGGTATTTACAAAATTCCTTTCTCTAATGAGTTGACTGCTTACCATCGACATCCTCTTATTTATTTTCAACTATTCCTCCCCTTATAGTGTTTATATGTCTATCCTTTAGATTCTTTTTCTCTGTTAATGCCTCGACTTGTCGCCTGCCTTGAGTCTTATCTTTTGCCCTTTGTTTTGCGTCTTTTAAGTTCGTTTTATCTCTTTTTTGTGTGGTTGTTTTCTCAAGAGTTTCAGGCGAAGAAACTTTCTGAGAGGCGATTGCTTTTAAAATGCTGTCATCACCCAATACACTTTCGTACTTAACTTTTAGGTTTTTAAGGAACCAAGATTTTTCTGCTTCCATATTAGCCTCGTGTAATAACGCAATCGATTTTAAATTCTTCTTTTCGTTATCGATAGACACTATTTGATTATTATCCTCATTGTTGCTTATAGAATACGTACCATTTATCAGGGTTAATTTACTAATATTGTATAGAATTGGGAAAACGGGTGCTATTTCTATAGCTTCATTTATCATCGGTATGTTCAATATTTCAGATAGCATATCTTGGTGGTTATATATTTCTCTTGAAAAATAAAGGTTTAATTGAATGGAACGCCGAAGAATATTATCGTTTATTACCATGACAAGATTCTTATAGAACTGGGCGCAGAATATAAATTTGAAGATATGATTTGAAAGTGAAATAAATAATTGCATCATTTCAGATTTCGCCATTTCATTCTTGCAAAACATTTTTCTCATTGAGTTTTTCGAATGCTGATCTTAAATACTTATTGTTGCATGTCCCGGCCAAGTAAGCATCGAGCTGAGTAGTGACAGCTTGGATGATTAATGTGAATTTATTCATTTGAGTTTTTCATATTCTATGGGGTCCACCGAAGTCTCATCATGGTTAATCATCGACAAATGCATTCTTGTCTCACTTAATTCTGAAAGCATTTGTTTGTTGGAATCCTGGAGACTAGCATTTGTCTGTTGAATGGTCAACAGGTTAGAAGTTATTGTTTCATTTTCTTCTTGTAAGGTCTTAACATGTAAATCATTTTGTTGTTGTAAAGCCAGTATTTCATGAATATTATCAGAAGGGAACTTACGAATCACGTTCAAGATAATGTAATAAAAGCGTTGTACATTATTTACATTCAAATCTTGCCTTATTTCCTTCTGGAATAATGTATATAGAATAGTAACGAATGCATAAACTTTTATAACTTCCTCATTCGTTCCTTTATGATCTTTTTCCAGGTCAACAATTCGTTTGGTTATAATTTCTTGAACTAAAACTATTGATGCCACCGCATCTATTAACAGTTTAGCAAGATAATTAGGTTCGTCTAATTGGCGTTTTAAATGATCATTTTCATTTACATAGGGCATTATTTGACGTTCGTGTTCATATACTGTTTCATCAATAATATTAGTTTTAAATTTTTCTAATATTTGATTAAATAAATTTCTTTCTTCCTCGTTAGTAAAAATATTAAGTAAATCATTATTTTGGAGTGGTTCAATATTAATAATATAATAATTTAAACGGGAAATCCTGTCTTTAATGTCCTTTTCACGTTCTTGGTAAATGTAGTTATCGCGTTCGGTATTCAACTGACTACTGAACCGATTTATTATTGCTTCAATTTGTGATTTTCTTGTTTCCTTTGATTCATCATCATCATCTAAAGGAAATATGCTTGAAAAACAATGAATTATATCGCTATTCGATAATGTAGGTTTTGTATAAAGTCGCTCTAATGTTTCAATATTATATTTATTTACTTCATTTATATTCTTTACTAATATATTATATTCATCATACTAAATTTGTTTAGAATTTTCACAATCAAGTAGTTTTTGTTCGCATTCCTCAAGATAATGTTTTTGGGATACTAATAGCTTATTATATTCTTCTTGGTCTGATTGTTTATCATAGTTGCATTTTTGTAGGGCTTGTTGGCATTCCAGAAATTGCATTTTCTGGATCCTTATATCGTTTTCACATGCGGCTAATTTCCTATTTAATTCTTCTTGTTGTTGACGACTTATAGTTAATTGTTCATGTGCACTTTTTAGTTCCTTTTCGAGTGCAACGTATTTGGATCTTATTCTAGTATTATTTGAATTTATTAAATCGGTTAGTTTTTCTTTTTCATCAGCTAAGTCTTTTATTTGTTTGTCTTTGTCTTCAGAGATATGTTGAATTTGTCTATCTTTCTCATTTACCAAAAATGCATATTCTGTTTCATACTTTTTCTTTTCATCATCGTATTGGATTCTAAGCTTCATTAATTCAGTATTATTTCGATCTTCTAGATTATTTTTCAATTTATTTTGATTATCTTGAAGAGTTAAATTTTCCTTCTTTAAATTCTCTATTTCATTTTCTTGGTCTCCTAATTTCTTTGTAAGCTGCACAATAGTAAGTTCTAAATCTCTCACACTTGTATTTAAATCTGTTATTGTGGCATCTTGATATCCACATTTAATTTCTAATTCACTTTTTTCATTCTCGCATTCATTACATTTTTTATTCAAATGAGCTATTGTTTGTTTTTGTTGATTCTGACTCTTAAGAGGATATGTTTCAGTTATTAATTTAATATATCGATCAGAGATAGTAAACAAATGAAGCATTTTATTCAATAATAAAATTATTCTTTTATCATCATCATTCACAACAACAAAATTGTTAATAAGAGTTTTTATGAATATACGTTCTCTCAAACCCGAGGAACCATTGTCTAGGAATGTTATAGTATTCACGATTATTTTAACAATTTCACTCATTTTTTTTTAAATTATTGATTTAATATAATTCTACGATCAGGTGACAAAAGTTAAGCAAGAAAAAGAAGGATGAGTGGGGCTTCATTTTCAAACAGGTAAAAGAAATTATTTATTTATTTACCTGATACTCATAGAAATTGTAGGGGACGATGGATTGAGAGAATTAATTGGAGGAGGAGGAGGAGATGGTGGGTGTGTTGAGTAAGTAGGAGGAGATAGTGGTTTCGGAAAAGGAACTTTTTTGGATGCTCCATTCCCTTATACCCCCTTCTCAACATAGAAATTTGTCTCTCCTGTTATTTAAACATTTTATACAAAACTGACAAATTTTGTTGAATAATATGGTTTTCATGTTTCAGCTTATTAATATTCAGCAATAGTTGCTGTTGTGTTCTGGGTCCTGCTAATTTCGGAGGCAATGGGTTCACTGGAACTGTAGCAGCGAAAGTGGATGTTCTGCTTAAGTCTAAAATGACTCCTCTGTTATAGGCACTGCCTGAGACACGTACTAAAGACCTTGACAATTGCATATCATCAAATTCATATGGTGCAACCATTATGAAAAACAGTATGTGCTCTCTTATTTTATATGATCAATTGTTATCCACTTCCCTAGAAAGAAACTTCCAACAGAAAAAGGGTGGTTGTAGTCCAGTTGATGGACAGATTGGTTGGGTGGTTGTAGATCAGTTGACAGACAAGTTGGTTGATTGGCTTGACCAGTTTGTGGAATGGTTGTTTGCTTCTTCAGTTCCGCCAGAGATTGAGTAGTACTGCTTGTTTTTTCACTTTCACTGTCTAGAAAGTTATATCAAGAGGTAGTATGTAGTGTAGTGTGCTTGGATGGCGACTCTACCACTAATTAATCCATAAACTGTGTTCTGCTGCAGGCTACCTTAGTGACACTTTTATACTACCTTAAAGACAAAAAAAAAAATAGAAATATCTATTTTGAAAGGATACACACACACATATTGGTATAACTAAACTACAACTTTTCCTCATCTGAGATTATATCTGGGGAAAGGAATAATATTTCGTCAATAATAATTATAAGGTATTTATTATAGGAATAATAAGATTTAAAATTCATATATTTCCAGCCGGGTTGATAGATAGGATACATTATGTTATGCAAATGGTCTAAAATCATCCTTATTACTGTAGGTGTGGACATATTTTTGTATCCAACACAACTTTCTTGACAATGATGTTTTCTAATTTCTTAGAAGAGTCTTGGGTACGAAGTATTTTCAATATAGTCTCCCTCAGCACCTTCAGCCGCCAGCACATCTGCACGTTCATTTCCATAAATTCCAACATGTTAGGTTTTGCAGTATTGCTCTCAAATCGTACATATCATATCATTATCACACATCTAAAACATTCTTTACTAGGATATAATTACTTTAAAAGTATATTTTATCTCAGCTCTGCAAATTGGACATGTGGATATGTTTGATGCACATTTGAAACAAGTGCACATGTGATTACAAGGAAAAAACATTAACTCACTCTCATTCTCCATACAAATCTTACACTCAATCACTCTGTGTCTAATTTTACCTTCTGATTTTGGGAGAGCGGCAACTTGATCACTTATTCTACCAAATAATGGTTGTGGGTTAGAATCACCTGACATTGGTGGGCTTGGGACAACATCAACTTCAGTCAATGTCAATTCATCAACTATTGTAGATTCTACTTGCTGATTGGGGTAAGACGCCAACTCAGTTCCATCAGACATTGGTTGGCTTGGAACAACATCAACTTCAGCTAATGCCAATTCATCTACTATAGGCTGTATTAAAGTTGTAGATGATTCTACTTGTTGGTTTTGGTCAGAAGCCAACTCATTTCCATCAGACATTGGTTTGCTTGGGACAATATCAACTTCAGCCAAGGCTAATTCATCTACTATAGGCTGTATTAAAGTTGTAGATGATTCTACTTGTTGGTTTTGGTCAGAAACCAACTCATTTCCATCAGACATTGGTGGGCTTGGGACAACATCTTCAGCCAATGTCAATTTATTTACTATAGGCTGTATTAAAGTTGTAGATGATTCTACTTGTTGGTTGGGTCAGAAACCAACTCTTTTCTAACTTCGTCTTCTATGTACTGTAAGACTGCTTCAATAAATGACTCAATGTTAAAGAAAGGTAACCCCTTCTCTTTGAGTTGATTATGATACGTTGTCATCACATGATCTTCCTGGAAACCCATTGAAATAAGGTGCTTAGTCATGTCTAGTTCCTTAATAAGTTTGTGTTGATCTTCATTGATATGGGTTATTGAAGGGTTTGTCTCATAAGGTGGCCTTTCTCCTTGAACCTGAAAAAAAAGAATAAAGTTAATGTTACAAATGGCTTTTATAAAGATTACAATAATAATAGTCAACCTTCATTTCAAGTTACTGTAACTCATCTAGCTGACATACCTGATCAATGAATTCTTTTCCTTTCGTCAAGAAGAGGAAGGTACACTCTGGGTACCAGGGAGCATGTTCATCCCAAGGTATATCATCAGTTTCCCAGTTTCGAAGTCCATTCCCACAATGATAAAAGCGCACATGATCACTTAAACCACAATAGAAGAATCCAGCTTCTGACAATTCAGTTGGTTTCTGTGTTACACGTTCAGGCCAATTGTTAAAGCTTGCTAGGCGACTTTCAAGTGTTAAGTAGTCTTTTCGCTTGGCGATGGTATGCTGGTGAACTCCATTGTTTGTCATAGGACTTAGACCACAGACATCTATTCCTTGTGTATAGGACGAATTTTTACTATTTCTCAGTGGAACGGAATAACCCATTGAATTTTTCATTAAATAGTAGTGGAAAATTTCCCACTGGTTGGTTTCGAATGAATGGACAATGGGGAAAGTGAAACTGATGTTCGCCTCTGGGAGTGTCTCCTCTTTCCCAGGCACCAAGAATGCCTCGACAAAAGACACAAGCAACGTGGTCATTTGTTCGCAGGTAGTAAAAGCCATCACGAGCCAAATCAGATGGTTCTAACCATTCAAGTGGCCAATCTATGTAGGTATCCAAACGTTCCTTTTCAAACCGTAAACTGTCATATGAATCAAACTTCTTAGAAATAGATCTTTTCACGTTCTGATTAAATGTGCATTCTGGTTTCTCTTTCTTATGTAAAGCAATGATTCTATTTTCATCTTGGTTTACGTTCGTGGCATCAATTTGAAAATGGCACATTGAACATTCTAAAAGATTTGCTTTATGAGTATAATAGAAACCCGCCTTTGCAAGTACATGACTGTTTACACTGAAGTTACAGTCCTTAAAAGTCTCCAAACGATTTTTTTCTTCTCTCATTGCTATGAAAACAAAATGTGAGTGTTGTATTAGACTGACTAGTTAGTGACTGAGAGAGGCATCTCTCTCTCTCTCTCTCTCTTTATATAATACACAATCTCCCTCCCCCATCCTCCCCCTCCTCCTTCTCCTCGTCCTCTTCCTGTTGACTCATAGACTTAAAATTGGGACTATAGAGTTTATCAGCTGAAATCCTTTACCAAATCCCTTAGTAAAAAGCTGAAATAATGGTAAGAAAAATATAGGGAACCAAGTGGAAATTCTGTGATAAAAATAGAAATTTAATTGTGGAAATTTTACTACATTTTTTACACAGATTCTTTTCTCAACCTGGGCGCCCCCCCCCCCCCAAAAAAAAAATAAATAAATCACGTCCCAGATAAAAAAATACTACTACCTAACTACTTACTTATTTTTATTGATGAACACTTTATATATCATATGTAAATCAATACAAACTCCAGTCTAAAAGATGTCATCCCTACCACAGGTGTTACTAGAAAACATATTTTAATTAATTGTCCCTAGTCCACTTCTCGACAGTAATGAAGACGGTAATTTGTCTCTATAGACTTCTAAAGATGATCAAGACGAAAATGTGTAACTGAGTTGGTTGTTTTCCCAATGCCTTCCACTATATAATAAAGTTAATGGTAACTAACCACCTAATTCTTCTTCATCATCTTCAAAATTGTCGGTCAAATTTTTTTTCAAAAAGAAACCTGCTCCATATTGTTGGAAATTGGGGCCTAATATCTTCCACGGCAATATGTTTTTTTTCTACTTTTTCATTTAGTCACTGTAGAAAACTTGTCCCCATTTCCTGAAAGTAATGATAATTATTTATTAGTGTTATAAATCCCTTATTTTTCAACCTAATTTTTCAAATAATTAATTTCTTAAGAGGGTCTTTTATGAAAACAAAGTAGGTAGGTGCTTTACCCATCATACTCACCTTACATCTTTGTAAAATATAAATCGAAAACTTGAGCCATTTCTGAATTTCATTTAGTCGTAATTGAGTTAAGTGAATATTATTCTCTAAACTCCAATTTTGCTTGTTTTTTTTCTTGGATAAAAAACAATAAACTGCTTTTTCCCTCAAGGCTCTAAGTATTACATACCATCTTGTTTTTACTTTTATCATTCCAATTGTTTCTTCATTCTCATTTAGAAAATAAAAAACTTCACCTTCTTTGTAAAGATCACTTTGCACCTGTAAAAATAATTTAATAATATAGTTTCATAAAAGAAATTGTATTGAAAAATGTGACAATATAAATTGGCACTTCCTTGTACAATAGACTTTTTGTTTGCCTACCTTATTCTGTGTTTCACTACATCTTTAGCTTCAATTATTGAATAGGCAGGAGATGTAAAGCCTAATGCCGTAAACAGGTTGAGTGTGTAGTGTGGAGGTAATGCAAGAAGGCTAGTCTCTTCATATTCGTTGTACAATGGAGTAAAACAGATAACGTTGAGTTGATGCTTATCCAAGTGACTGAGGTTAACAATATGTTGGTTGTCAGGTTGAAGAAGCTCACACACAGCTGTACATTTAGTATAGTGTAAGATACTATATACCAAATGTCGATTCATAATATCCATATTATTCAATTGTATCCCACAGTGATCTGGCCACAACTTTAGCAACAACATAACGTTCTCCATCATACCGCTCAATGTCTTCCCTTTCTCCAATTAACATACGAACACTTTTACTCCCAGTAATTAAAAAAAAATTTACCATTAATGTATCTGCCACTGAAATGAGCTGATTCACCATTCACTTTAGTCATACAAACTACTTTAGAAGTAGTAGTACTGGGATCTTCTAAGCAATATTGTTTCCATAGATCATTTGTTTCCGGTTGTTTATCATCCTCATCACCAATACCACCAGTAAATTTTTTATTGGCAAAGATCACTAAATCAAACTGTCCCTTAAACTCCAAGAGTGTTACACCACGAGGAACATTTTTTCGAACTTCCGGATCATTGTTGTAGATTGTGTCATCAGGGCCATAGCAGTTGACCTTTATGTCATGAAGAATAGCAGGGTCGTCTTCAGGGAATAGGATTCCATGTGGGACATTTGCACTTATTCTTTTTATCTTCTTTTTTTCTTGCAATGTTTTTAAAAAGATTTTCATACCTACAAACAAAAGAAAAAAAAATAAGAAGTAATAATTTATTGGGGTATGGATATTATAAAAAATATATATATGATATATATTATTAACATATTATAATAATGATACTTACAATTCCGAAGACTTTAAACTGTTTTCAGCATAACAAATCATCTTCTGAAATGAAAATCTTCTGCTCCAAATGTATCTGGAAGTTTTTCTTTCATCTTTTTTTGGAATATGTTATCAAGGGTCATCATTAACATATTTATAGAAAGTGGTGAATCCATAGTTGTTGTATATGTCAACAATTAAATAATATTAAATAGTTATCACTATGGACATATGCATGCTGCATCATACCACTTAACACTGAGGTAATAATACTGGGCATAACGCTTTTATATACTTGAAGGCGATTTAACTCACCCCTCCCCCTCCTCCTCCTCCTCATCCTCCTACTCCTCAAGTCAGAATTGAAAAGATAGATATAAAAGAATTCAACTGTCAGTTACAACCCTAGTCCTGTGCTGTATCTAGTGAGTCCACTTTGATAATATTATAATATAATAAGATAATATAATTATATTGACTTAGTTTGGGTAAGGTAGGGTTTTGTTTGGTCTTACTCTAATTATTAATCCTGCATCACCTTATACTATCTTAGATAAAAATGTTGATTGAGCAGTTAAGTTACATATGCCTTAACATATTTTTTTTTTTTTTACATTCACAGATTTGAAATAAATCACCATTATGACTGATATTAACGAGACAACAGCAAATTTTGAAAATGATAAGACTTCGAGTGAACCCAACCCTACAGGCAAAGCAATGAACCCCAATGAAATATGGGAAGCTGAATCTGTTAAGACTGAACCCAACCCTACTAACCCCAATGAAATATGGGAAATTGAATCTGTAAAGATTATGTTAATAAAACTTGAAGAAATACTACTAAAGTGGGGAATAAAATATGAATTATTCATGAGACAAAATAATGGAGTCAAGCTTGAAAATACCTATCAAGTGATTTTGATGTCGAAGGCCTCATCACAGGAAAACATTGAAATAAACCATATTAAAGTAGTATTTCAAGATGATGAATTGGTTTTGTTTAATGGGTGTGATGACAACTTAAGTTACCACCTGAAAAAAACACAAATATGTTGTGTGTGAGTATACCCTCATCCAATTAACTATCCATAGTTTTTTTAAATATGAAGAAAATTACCCACTACTTTGTACATACGAATTTTTAAAGATGAATGGGCATCCAGCCCAGCGTGGGATAATCGGGTGAAGTAACTTTACACACAAAATTTAATGATTATTTCCTCGGCTCCAAATAGATGTTTTCCTCCTCCCCAACTTCAATGGAAGAATCACTTGATATATCAATGAGATAGCTTAACAAAAAGCTATAATGTCTCCTGTCCCTCCTCCCCTCTATTTGGAGGAGGTGGGTGCAAGGCGTCGTCCTCATTCACTCCAAACCCACCTTCACGTATCTAGACAGTCTTCACAATACCGACATATGACAACTTGTACTGACACTCACCGGAACTAGTGCCAGCCATACTGACATTATCATCTTACTTTTTAATTATACTACATCTGTTCCCATTCTGGGCTCACTTTTTATTTAGTGAAAAATTACAGTGAAATTAAAAGGTGGCCCCCATTCCCCTACCTATGTACACTAGAATAATAAAGGCAAAATTAAAAAAAAAATAAAGCAATATATTTTATAATTCATACACACTTTTATTTAGTGAAAATTACAGTGGAATTAAAAATGAAATGAGGCAGCCTTCAACTGTTCGAAAGTTTTTTTTTTTTAAATCAGCAATCTCCTGCCAGAGGTTTGTATTCTTCTTCTTCAGGTCGGTGATGTACCCACGTCACTCACTATGTCAGTCACTGTGCGGAAGTTTTGAATAACATTGGCACTTTGGTCCCATTATAAATTAAGATGACTTCCAAGTGGGTGCACATATCAATTCCTCAAAAGAAAGGCGCGTTGTTTCAGCCTTCCAACTCTTTAATTTCATTTTTTAAATCATCAATCTCCTGCTTGAGGTCGGTGTAGTTCTGCTTCAGGTAAGTGATTATTTTTAATAACTCTTGCTCTATCATCTTCAATAGTGTGTTGTTCTGATTGATGTCGGTGTTGTTCTGCTTGATGTTGGTGATTATTTTGCTGATTAATTGTAACAACTCTTGGTCTGTCTTCAAAATATTGTCTCATTCTGCTTGATGATGTCGGTGTTGTTCTGCTTGAGGTTGGTGTTGTTCAGCTTGATGTGGAATATTTGTAACAACTCTTTCTCTATATTCAATATTAGTGTCTCCTCTTCCTCTTCCCAGCATAGTTTCAAGGTTTTTTTCAGCGTATCTTGTGTCCTATTCTCCATCCTGGGGTTCATCTGAGGAGAGAGCATCTCGGACAACTTTTTCTTTGGAAGAGCAGCGAAGCTGGCCATCAGTGGATGTAATATAAGAGTGAGAGTGGTCGGCGGCAACGAATATTTATATATATGGCTCAACTGACACAGTACTGCTCCGGACAACCAGCTATTACATTACTAGGTGGAACTTCGCCGCCATGAGTTTGATCACAAGGTTTTCAACACTTTATCTAAAATATCACTTTTAAAATGTTGACTTCAACCTTCAAACGGTCCAAAAATTTTTTATTAAATCAGTATTCTTCTGCTTGAGGTTGGTGGTGTTCATCGTTTTTTCTAATCAATATTCTTTTGATGAGGTGTATTGATGTTCTCTCTGTGACATCAATAAGCATTGTTTCAATTTTTTTTTTCAGCGCAGCTTCTTTACCCTAACTTGTGGGTTACAGAAGTTAATGAAATTGGGGAGTATGACTGCTACGGGATGCCCACTCACGGATGCGATCCCACTATTTCTTGACACGGGTGCTTTTGGCTGCTGGGTTGAAGAAGTTACGTAAAAAAGTGAATTTGAATTAAAAATTGCCCAAATACTAGAAAAAGGTGGGGGCCTGGGAGCCTTTTGGAAAAATTTGGGTTGGGGTAGATAATAAAATAAATTAATTTGTGGAAATAATATAATATATTCAGTATCTCATTCTTTTACCTTTTTTTACCCCAATTATTTATTTAGAGTGACTAACAACTACTACTATTTTCTGATTGAACTGTCCATTCATGCTTATTTTGTAAAAGTATTTTCTTGGGGAAATAAGCCACCACAATGCAGCCAACAAACATTCAGAAACCGGTTTCAAGGTTCTGCTATACAGGCATTCCTCATTTTTTTCTCCAGTCTGTGTGATTTTATCCATGATGGCTTCGGTAAAAAAAAAAAAAGGTAACTTCCGAATGGTCCTGAACAACTTCTATCTTCCATTTAGTGTCTGTCACTTCGACATCTCTTTTTGGGAAGTTGCGGAGCTGTGTAGTAGCAAATAAGAAAGACATTAATATATTCTCTACCGAATAAATTTTACAGAGCATAGGAATTCACAGATTTAAAAAAAAAAAACTTTTAATCACAAAAAAATAAATAACATACACTGAAATTAAAAGGATTAATTTCAGTCCATCCTAGACTAACTAGGTCAGACCTAAAACGTCATAATTTTCACTTATTAGTAAAGTTAATTACAAATACATACCTGTGCCTGTTGTTGTTTCCTGACCGAAGACACGTTCCTCCACATTCTCCTGCTTCTCCCATTCCTCCCCTGACTTGGTGTCATCATCTCCATCTGAAGACCATGGCCATTTGATTTTTCTAGAATCAAGCTTCCTTAGTGCCTTTTCTTTCTTCTTCATCTTTCTCTTTATGGCCTTATTTAGTACCAAGCCCTTTAGTTTGTCAATCAACCGGTCACTTTCGAATGCGTCTGAGGACGACGATAAGGACGACGATGAGGACGACGATAAAGACGATAATGAGGAAGAAGATGAAGAAGATGACCTTGCTTTTACCGTTGATTCAACCAAACAAGACATTTGCTCAAGTAAGACAGATGCAGCTTGACCTCTTTCAGCTTGTTCTTTTGCTTCCCCAGAAGAGTTAGTAGTTATCTCGAAACCCTTCATCAGTTCGGAAACAAGGGGTGGGGGAGGATAGAGGGAGGAAAGAACGAATAACAATAAATTAAAATTACTATTATAATTGTGTTTTACTGTAGTATAATGAATAAAAAATCAATCTCTAAATGTTAATTTACCTGAAAGAGACAAATAATTACAAGTCAATCATTTTACACTATACTCTCTTTATATGTTTCCAAATGGCTTAGGAAGTGGTATATTCTGACTTGTTTCCTTCAGCTGAGATAGCTGGCTGTACCTGATCATTGCGCACATAAGTAGTTATGTAGGTACTATAACAATAAGAAATAGAGTGTGTGGTTTTTTTATGATTTGATTCATAAACTGAACTGGTAAGGAATTGATTATTGAAGCTTGTTGTTATGTAATTCTTGATGGACTAGATGACTGCATATGGATCAACAGTTAAACTGTAATGACGCCCGCCACTACCCTACTGAATGATAAACTGCTTAATTTCAGTAGACTATTATACACCTGACACTGGAGCTGGAGAGAGAGCAAGGGTTTGTGACTCTTAAATAGGCAGA
>NC_091208.1:1951584-2004084 GCF_040958095.1 Procambarus clarkii
ACCTGACATTGGTGGGCTTGGGACAACATCAACTTCAGTCAATGTCAATTCATCAACTATTGTAGATTCTACTTGCTGATTGGGGTAAGACGCCAACTCAGTTCCATCAGACATTGGTTGGCTTGGGACAACATCAACTTCAGCTAATGCCAATTCATCTACTATAGGCTGTATTAAAGTTGTAGATGATTCTACTTGTTGGTTTTGGTCAGAAGCCAACTCATTTCCATCAGACATTGGTTTGCTTGGGACAATATCAACTTCAGCCAAGGCTAATTCATCTACTATAGGCTGTATTAAAGTTGTAGATGATTCTACTTGTTGGTTTTGGTCAGAAACCAACTCATTTCCATCAGACATTGGTGGGCTTGGGACAACATCTTCAGCCAATGTCAATTTATTTACTATAGGCTGTATTAAAGTTGTAGATGATTCTACTTGTTGGTTTGGGTCAGAAACCAACTCTTTTCTAACTTCGTCTTCTATGTACTGTAAGACTGCTTCAATAAATGACTCAATGTTAAAGAAAGGTAACCCCTTCTCTTTGAGTTGATTATGATACGTTGTCATCACATGATCTTCCTGGAAACCCATTGAAATAAGGTGCTTAGTCATGTCTAGTTCCTTAATAAGTTTGTGTTGATCTTCATTGATATGGGTTATTGAAGGGTTTGTCTCATAAGGTGGCCTTTCTCCTTGAACCTGAAAAAAAAGAATAAAGTTAATGTTACAAATGGCTTTTATAAAGATTACAATAATAATAGTCAACCTTCATTTCAAGTTACTGTAACTCATCTAGCTGACATACCTGATCAATGAATTTTTTTCCTTTCGTCAAGAAGAGGAAGGTACACTCTGGGTACCAGCGAGCATGTTCATCCCAAGGTATATCATCAGTTTCCCAGTTTCGAAGTCCATTCCCACAATGATAAAAGTGCACATGATCACTTAAACCACAATAGAAGAATCCAGCTTCTGACAATTCAGTTGGTTTCTGTGTTACACGTTCAGGCCAATTGTTAAAGCTTGCTAGGCGACTTTCAAGTGTTAAGTAGTCTTTTCGCTTGGCGATGGTATGCTGGTGAACTCCATTGTTTGTCATAGGACTTAGACCACAGACATCTATTCCTTGTGTATAGGACGAATTTTTACTATTTCTCAGTGGAACGGAATAACCCTTGAATTTTTCATTAAATAGTAGTGGAAAATTTCCCACTGGTTGGTTTCGAATGAATGGACAATGGGGAAAGTGAAACTGATGTTCGCCTCTGGGAGTGTCTCCTCTTTCCCAGGCACCAAGAATGCCTCGACAAAAGACACAAGCAACGTGGTCATTTGTTCGCAGGTAGTAAAAGCCATCACGAGCCAAATCAGATGGTTCTAACCATTCAAGTGGCCAATCTATGTAGGTATCCAAACGTTCCTTTTCAAACCGTAAACTGTCATATGAATCAAACTTCTTAGAAATAGATCTTTTCACGTTCTGATTAAATGTGCATTCTGGTTTCTCTTTCTTATGTAAAGCAATGATTCTATTTTCATCTTGGTTTACGTTCGTGGCATCAATTTGAAAATGGCACATTGAACATTCTAAAAGATTTGCTTTATGAGTATAATAGAAACCCGCCTTTGCAAGTACATGACTGTTTACACTGAAGTTACAGTCCTTAAAAGTCTCCAAACGATTTTTTTCTTCTCTCATTGCTATGAAAACAAAATGTGAGTGTTGTATTAGACTGACTAGTTAGTGACTGAGAGAGGCATCTCTCTCTCTCTCTCTCTCTTTATATAATACACAATCTCCCTCCCCCATCCTCCCCCTCCTCCTTCTCCTCGTCCTCTTCCTGTTGACTCATAGACTTAAAATTGGGACTATAGAGTTTATCAGCTGAAATCCTTTACCAAATCCCTTAGTAAAAAGCTGAAATAATGGTAAGAAAAATATAGGGAACCAAGTGGAAATTCTGTGATAAAAATAGAAATTTTAATTGTGGAAATTTTACTACATTTTTTACACAGATTCTTTTCTCAACCTGGGCGCCCCCCCCCCCCCCAAAAAAAAAAAAAATAAATCACGTCCCATATAAAAAAATACTACTACCTAACTACTTACTTATTTTTATTGATGAACACTTTATATATCATATGTAAATCAATACAAACTCCAGTCTAAAAGATGTCATCCCTACCACAGGTGTTACTAGAAAACATATTTTAATTAATTGTCCCTAGTCCACTTCTCGACAGTAATGAAGACGGTAATTTGTCTCTATAGACTTCTAAAGATGATCAAGACGAAAATGTGTAACTGAGTTGGTTGTTTTCCCAATGCCTTCCACTATATAATAAAGTTAATGGTAACTAACCACCTAATTCTTCTTCATCATCTTCAAAATTGTCGGTCAAATTTTTTTTCAAAAAGAAACCTGCTCCATATTGTTGGAAATTGGGGCCTAATATCTTCCACGGCAATATGTTTTTTTTCTACTTTTTCATTTAGTCACTGTAGAAAACTTGTCCCCATTTCCTGAAAGTAATGATAATTATTTATTAGTGTTATAAATCCCTTATTTTTCAACCTAATTTTTCAAATAATTAATTTCTTAAGAGGGTCTTTTTATGAAAACAAAGTAGGTAGGTGCTTTACCCATCATACTCACCTTACATCTTTGTAAAATATAAATCGAAAACTTGAGCCATTTCTGAATTTCATTTAGTCGTAATTGAGTTAAGTGAATATTATTCTCTAAACTCCAATTTTGCTTGTTTTTTTTCTTGGATAAAAAACAATAAACTGCTTTTTCCCTCAAGGCTCTAAGTATTACATACCATCTTGTTTTTACTTTTATCATTCCAATTGTTTCTTCATTCTCATTTAGAAAATAAAAAACTTCACCTTCTTTGTAAAGATCATTTTGCACCTGTAAAAATAATTTAATAATATAGTTTCATAAAAGAAATTGTATTGAAAAATGTGACAATATAAATTGGCACTTCCTTGTACAATAGACTTTTTGTTTGCCTACCTTATTCTGGTGTTTCACTACATCTTTAGCTTCAATTATTGAATAGGCAGGAGATGTAAAGCCTAATGCCGTAAACAGGTTGAGTGTGTAGTGTGGAGGTAATGCAAGAAGGCTAGTCTCTTCATATTCGTTGTACAATGGAGTAAAACAGATAACGTTGAGTTGATGCTTATCCAAGTGACTGAGGTTAACAATATGTTGGTTGTCAGGTTGAAGAAGCTCACACACAGCTGTACATTTAGTATAGTGTAAGATACTATATACCAAATGTCGATTCATAATATCCATATTATTCAATGTATCCCACAGTGATCTGGCCACAACTTTAGCAACAACATAACGTTCTCCATCATACCGCTCAATGTCTTCCCTTTCTCCAATTAACATACGAACACTTTTACTCCCAGTAATTAAAAAAAATTTACCATTAATGTATCTGCCACTGAAATGAGCTGATTCACCATTCACTTTAGTCATACAAACTACTTTAGAAGTAGTAGTACTGGGATCTTCTAAGCAATATTGTTTCCATAGATCATTTGTTTCCGGTTGTTTATCATCCTCATCACCAATACCACCAGTAAATTTTTTATTGGCAAAGATCACTAAATCAAACTGTCCCTTAAACTCCAAGAGTGTTACACCACGAGGAACATTTTTTCGAACTTCCGGATCATTGTTGTAGATTGTGTCATCAGGGCCATAGCAGTTGACCTTTATGTCATGAAGAATAGCAGGGTCGTCTTCAGGGAATAGGATTCCATGTGGGACATTTGCACTTATTCTTTTTATCTTCTTTTTTTCTTGCAATGTTTTTAAAAGATTTTCATACCTACAAACAAAAGAAAAAAAAATAAGAAGTAATAATTTATTGGGGTATGGATATTATAAAAAATATATATATGATATATATTATTAACATATTATAATAATGATACTTACAATTCCGAAGACTTTAAACTGTTTTCAGCATAACAAATCATCTTCTGAAATGAAAATCTTCTGCTCCAAATGTATCTGGAAGTTTTTCTTTCATCTTTTTTTGGAATATGTTATCAAGGGTCATCATTAACATATTTATAGAAAGTGGTGAATCCATAGTTGTTGTATATGTCAACAATTAAATAATATTAAATAGTTATCACTATGGACATATGCATGCTGCATCATACCACTTAACACTGAGGTAATAATACTGGGCATAACGCTTTTATATACTTGAAGGCGATTTAACTCACCCCTCCCCCTCCTCCTCCTCCTCATCCTCCTACTCCTCAAGTCAGAATTGAAAAGATAGATATAAAAGAATTCAACTGTCAGTTACAACCCTAGTCCTGTGCTGTATCTAGTGAGTCCACTTTGATAATATTATAATATAATAAGATAATATAATTATATTGACTTAGTTTGGGTAAGGTAGGGTTTTGTTTGGTCTTACTCTAATTATTAATCCTGCATCACCTTATACTATCTTAGATAAAAATGTTGATTGAGCAGTTAAGTTACATATGCCTTAACAAATTTTTTTTTTTTTTTGACATTCACAGATTTGAAATAAATCACCATTATGACTGATATTAACGAGACAACAGCAAATTTTGAAAATGATAAGACTTCGAGTGAACCCAACCCTACAGGCAAAGCAATGAACCCCAATGAAATATGGGAAGCTGAATCTGTTAAGACTGAACCCAACCCTACTAACCCCAATGAAATATGGGAAATTGAATCTGTAAAGATTATGTTAATAAAACTTGAAGAAATACTACTAAAGTGGGGAATAAAATATGAATTATTCATGAGACAAAATAATGGAGTCAAGCTTGAAAATACCTATCAAGTGATTTTGATGTCGAAGGCCTCATCACAGGAAAAAATTGAAATAAACCATATTAAAGTAGTATTTCAAGATGATGAATTGGTTTTGTTTAATGGGTGTGATGACAACTTAAGTTACCACCTGAAAAAACACAAATATGTTGTGTGTGAGTATACCCTCATCCAATTAACTATCCGTAGTTTTTTTAAATATGAAGAAAAATTACCCACTACTTTGTACATACGAATTTTTAAAGACTGAATGGGCATCCAGCCCAGCGTGGGATAATCGGGTGAAGTAACTTTACACACAAAATTTAATGATTATTTCCTCGGCTCCAAATAGATGTTTTCCTCCTCCCCAACTTCAATGGAAGAATCACTTGATATATCAATGAGATAGCTTAAACAAAAAGCTATAAATGTCTCCTGTCCCTCCTCCCCTCTATTTGGAGGAGGTGGGTGCAAGGCGTCATCCTCATTCACTCCAAACCCACCTTCACGTATCTAGACAGTCTTCACAATACCGACATATGACAACTTGTACTGACACTCACCGGAACTAGTGCCAGCCATACTGACATTATCATCTTACTTTTTAATTATACTACATCTGTTCCCATTCTGGGCTCACTTTTTATTTAGTGAAAAATTACAGTGAAATTAAAAGGTGCCCCCATTCCCCTACCTATGTACACTAGAATAATAAAGGCAAAATTAAAAAAAAAATAAAGCAATATATTTTATAATTCATACACACTTTTATTTAGTGAAAATTACAGTGGAATTAAAAATGAAATGAGGCAGCCTTCAACTGTTCGAAAGTTTTTTTTTTTTTAAATCAGCAATCTCCTGCCAGAGGTTTGTATTCTTCTTCTTCAGGTCGGTGATGTACCCACGTCACTCACTATGTCAGTCACTGTGCGGAAGTTTTGAATAACATTGGCACTTTGGTCCCATTATAAATTAATATGACTTCCAAGTGGTTGCACATATCAATTCCTCAAAAGAAAGGCGGGTTGTTTCAGCCTTCCAACTCTTTAATTTCATTTTTTAAATCATCAATCTCCTGCTTGAGGTCGGTGTAGTTCTGCTTCAGGTAAGTGATTATTTTTAATAACTCTTGCTCTATCATCTTCAATAGTGTGTTGTTCTGATTGATGTCGGTGTTGTTCTGCTTGATGTTGGTGATTATTTTGCTGATTAATTGTAACAACTCTTGGTCTGTCTTCAAAAATATTGTCTCATTCTGCTTGATGATGTCGGTGTTGTTCTGCTTGAGGTTGGTGTTGTTCAGCTTGATGTGGAATATTTGTAACAACTCTTTCTCTATATTCAATATTAGTGTCTCCTCTTCCTCTTCCCAGCATAGTTTCAAGGTTTTTTTCAGCGTATCTTGTGTCCTATTCTCCATCCTGGGGTTCATCTGAGGAGAGAGCATCTCGGACAACTTTTTCTTTGGAAGAGCAGAGAAGCTGGCCATCAGTGGATGTAATATAAGAGTGAGAGTGGTCGGCGGCAACGAATATTTATATATATGGCTCAACTGACACAGTACTGCTCCGGACAACCAGCTATTACATTACTAGGTGGACTTCGCCGCCATGAGTTTGATCACAAGGTTTTCAACACTTTATCTAAAATATCACTTTTAAAAATGTTGACTTCAACCTTCAACGGTCCAAAAATTTTTATTAAATCAGTATTCTTCTGCTTGAGGTTGGTGGTGTTCATCGTTTTTTCTAATCAATATTCTTTTGATTGAGGTGTATTGATGTTCTCTCTGTGACATCAATAAGCATTGTTTCAATTTTTTTTTTCAGCGCAGCTTCTTTACCTTAACTTGTGGGTGACAGAAAGTTAATGAAATTGGGGAGTATGACTGCTACGGGATGCCCACTCACGGATGCGATCCCACTATTTCTTGACACGGGTGCTTTTGGCTGCTGGGTTGAAGAAGTTACGTAAAAAAGTGAATTTGAATTAAAAATTGCACAAATACTAGAAAAAGGTGGGGGCCTGGGAGCCTTTTGGAAAAATTTGGGTTGGGGTAGGATAATAAAATAAATTAATTTGTGGAAATAATATAATATATTCAGTATCTCATTCTTTTACCTTTTTTTACCCCAATTATTTATTTAGAGTGACTAACAACTACTACTATTTTCTGATTGAACTGTCCATTCATGCTTATTTTGTAAAAGTATTTTCTTGGGGAAATAAGCCACCACAATGCAGCCAACAACATTCAGAAACCGGTTTCAAGGTTCTGCTATACAGGCATTCCTCATTTTTTTCTCCAGTCTGTGTGGTTTTATCCATGATGGCTTCGGTAAAAAAAAAAAAAAAGGTAACTTCCGAATGGTCTGAACAACTTCTATCTTCCATTTAGTGTCTGTCACTTCGACATCTCTTTTTGGGAAGTTGCGGAGCTGTGTAGTAGCAAATAAGAAAGACATTAATATATTCTCTACCGAATAAATTTTAACAGAGCATAGGAATTCACAGATTTAAAAAAAAAAAACTTTTAATCACAAAAAAATAAATAACAGTACAGCTGAAATTAAAAGGATTAATTTCAGTCCATCCTAGACTAACTAGGTCAGACCTAAAACGTCATAATTTTCACTTATTAGTAAAGTTAATTACAAATACATACCTGTGCCTGTTGTTGTTTCCTGACCGAAGACACGTTCCTCCACATTCTCCTGCTTCTCCCATTCCTCCCCTGACTTGGTGTCATCATCTCCATCTGAAGACCATGGCCATTTGATTTTTCTAGAATCAAGCTTCCTTAGTGTCTTTTCTTTCTTCTTCATCTTTCTCTTTATGGCCTTATTTAGTACCAAGCCCTTTAGTTTGTCAATGAACCGGTCACTTTCGAATGCGTCTGAGGACGACGATAAGGACGACGATGAGGACGACGATAAAGACGATAATGAGGAAGAAGATGAAGAAGATGACCTTGCTTTTACCGTTGATTCAACCAAACAAGACATTTGCTCAAGTAAGACAGATGCAGCTTGGCCTCTTTCAGCTTGTTCTTTGCTTCCCCAGAAGAGTTAGTAGTTATCTCGAAACCCTTCATCAGTTCGGAAACAAGGGGTGGGGGAGGATAGAGGGAGGAAAGAACGAATAACAATAAATTAAAATTACTATTATAATTGTGTTTTACTGTAGTATAATGAATAAAAAATCAATCTCTAAATGTTAATTTACCTGAAAGAGACAAATAATTACAAGTCAATCATTTTACACTATACTCTCTTTATATGTTTCCAAATGGCTTAGGAAGTGGTATATTCTGACTTGTTCCTTCAGCTGAGATAGCTGGCTGTACCTGATCATTGCACACATAAGTAGTTAATGTAGGTACTATAACAATAAGAAATAGAGTGTGTGGTTTTTTTATGATTTGATTCATAAACTGAACTGGTAAGGAATTGATTATTGAAGCTTGTTGTTATGTAATTCTTGATGGACTAGATGACTGCATATGGATCAACAGTTAAACTGTAATGACGCCCGCCACTACCCTACTGAATGATAAACTGCTTAATTTCAGTAGACTGTATTGAATCTTACTTGACACCTGACACTGGAGCTGGAGAGAGAGCAAGGGTTTGTGACTCTTAAATAGGCAGAAATTCTCCTTTTATACCACTATCCCATCCCCCTCCCTCCACCATAGGTTGTTGAATCTATACAAGTTATTTTCATTAATATTTTCTATATTTTTATTAATATAGGCCGATTACTAAATTCTAATTCTGATTATTTTGTTAGATCATAAACACATAATTTAATGGATAAGTAGTATATAATCAAAGGCTGAATGTTTTCTTAAAATCTTTCTATTCTCTTTCCCTCTTTTTTTGGAGTTGAGTTAATTTGCCTACTCCCCGACCTGCTACTCCTTTTTTTAATTTTTTTATTATTACCCCCCCCCCCAAAAAAAGTCCTTTTTATCATCCTTCTTTTCGTCTAGCATTATTACATCCTCTTCTATTTCCTTTTCATCCTCCTTCTTTTCTTCTAGCACTATTGAACTAGTGTCATTTATTGGTCTAATATCCTCATTCTTTTCCTTCAACTGATGAAATGGTGTCATTTATTGGATTAATATCAACTTCCTCTTCCAATTGCTTTCCATCTGTTCCTCTACTATTCATGAACTGTTTTCCTCTTTGATTCTTTTTCAGAGTCAATATTTCATTTTTTCGTCTGTCTTGGGTATTTAATTTTGATCATTGTTTGGCATCTTTTTGTTTTGTCCCCGATTCTGTTGTTTTATATGTTTTTGATGTTTTTGTTGTTTCCTGTGATGAAACTTTCTGAGAGGAAATTGTTTTTAAAATGATTTCATCGCCGATTACATTTAAATACTTCTTTATTATTTGTGTTTCAATAAACCATTTCTTTTCTTGTTCAATATCATCACTGTTCAATAATGTAAGTAATTTTAAATTGTTATCCTTGTTATCAATAGACACTATTTGGTTTTTGTAAATTTCATTGTCGTTAATGTTAATTTTTTCTCCAATCAGTGTTAAACCCTTAATATTATATATAATGGGAAAAACAGAAGGGGTTTTAATAGCTTTCTTTATATTTTGGGAGTTTAATAAAGCTGTTTTCATAGTATCGATGTCATATAGGTTTTGTGAAAAATATAGGTTTAATTGAATAGAAGGCATAAGAATTTTATCGTTTATTACCGTAACAAGATTTTTATAGAACTGGGCGCAGAATATAAATTTAGAAATATGATTCGAAAGAGAATAGAATAATTGTTTCATTTCATTTTTGGCAACACTATTCCTACAAAATATTTCTTTTACTTTAATCTGATCGAATGCTAATAACAAATACTTTTTTCGGCACTTCTCTGATAGGTAAGCATCGAGTTCATTAATAATAGTTCTGATAATAGAAGTGAACTTTTCTACTAGAGTTTCATCATAGTCTGAAGAAACGTCAATTGTATTAATCATCGACAAATGTATTTTCGATTCTTTTAATTCAGAAGTCATGACTAACATTTTAGAATTCATTTCTTTATTTGTTTGTTTTAATATCGAATTTTCTCATTCCTGCATTTGTTGAATGGCTAATATTTTAGAAGTATCACCATATGATTTGCGAATCACTTGCAAGATAATTACATAAAAGTGTTTTATATTTCGTATGCTAAAATCTTTTTTAAGTTCGTTCTGATAAATTGTATATATAATTGTAATAAAAGTATATACCTTTATAACTTCATAATTTGTTTCTTTTGTATATTTGTATAAATCCGCAAGTGGTTCTATTATCTTTTCTTTAACTAAATCCATAGATGCAAGTTCATCTACTAACATTTTAGCCAAATAATTTGGTTCTTGTAACTGACGCTTTAAAACAACATTTAAATCAACATAAGGCATTAATTCTTTTTTGTGTTTTTCTACTATTTCATCAGTAATATTATTTTTGAAACTATTTAGTATATGATTAAATAACCCTCTTTCTTCCTCGTTAGTAAATAATATATTTGCTATATTTTCCAGTTGTAGATCATTATTATTATAATTACTATTGTTAATAATGTCATTTAACTTAGCCATTTTATTTGTGTGTTCTTGTTGAATATAATTCTTGTGTTCTGTATTAAAATGATCAATAATCTTTATTATTATTTCTTCAATTAGTTTATTTGTTTCACTTGAATAACTATTATTTATAAACAATATATTTGAAAAACATTCAGTTATATCATCATTTGATAATATAGATTTTTTTTTTAAATTATTAAATAATGTATTATTAAAATTATTTATTGTGTTTATATTCGCCAATAATTCCTTATATTTATTTAGCATTTGGTCCTGAAGTTGTTTATAAGTTTCTTCTTCTTCTTGATGTTTCTCAAGTTCTTTTGTTTTGAGTGATAATAACTCCTCATATTGCCGTTGATGGGCTTGTTTTTGTTCCTCAAGTTGTTTCATATAGGTTTTTTCTAGTTCATGTTTTTCATAGTTACATTTCTCAAGTTCATTTTTGTAAGTTTCTTCTAGTTGATGTTTTTCAATTAATATGTCTATAACTTTGAGTTAATTCTTCATTTATTCTATTTATTTCTTGTTTTTGTTCAGATAATTGTGTGGTACATAGTTGTAGGTTTTTATTGAGTTCAACGTTTTTAGATTTTATTTCAGTATTATTTGAATTAGTTAGAATATTTTACTGTTTAATTTGATTATCTAATTTTGTTATTTGTTTGTCTTTTTCAGTTAGTTGTTTATCTTTTTCTATATTTCTATTATCTAATTCTTTTATTTGTTTGTCTTTTTCCTCAATTTTATCTTCACATTCATTAAATTGATCTAAATTAAATATTTGGGTTTTCAATACTTCTTCATATTTATTGTTTTCAATTTCTAAATTGTTTATTATATTTTTTTTTTCTATTTCAGTTGTAAACTTATCAACTTGTTTATTTAAATCGAGTATTTCGCGTTCTTTTTCTGCTATCGCAGTCTCTAGGAAAAATTTTTCCATATTACACTCATCATATTGTTTATTTAATAAAGCTATGGTTTTCTTTTGTTGATATTGCCTTTATTAGGAGGATATGTTTTAGTTATTAATTTTATGTATCGATCAGATAGATCAAATAAATGAAACAATTTATTTAGTAATATGATTGTTCTTGTTTCATCATCATCTTTAGCAGTAACATTGTTTAAATAAGTTTTTATATTTATACGTTCTCTTAAACCTGAGGTCCCATCCTCAGGGAAATGTACCATACTCAAGATTGTTTTAACAATTTCACTCATTTTTTATGGGGTGAGAAGAAAATACCTATTTTGAAGTCCAATGTTAACTTTATCTTATTGAAATGAAATGAAACAGTCCATCAACCAATACACATTATTTTGAATAGGACATTCAATGTTGATTTTTCAGCATTCAAAATAATTATTTCTTGCATTGAATACACGATACCATAATTTTACATTCTCTCGAATATTACGTTTCTGGACTCATAATCGGAAACCATATCAGGGAGGAGTCCTGATCTTCCTCCTGTTTCTTGTTCTTCTTCCGAGATTTCCACATAGATATTAAATTTAATGCTAGCAAAGGTTTCTGAGGAATTAATGTTCTTAGCCACCATTTTACATTCCACCTCATTATTACCATCTTGAAGTTCAAGTTTCATTACCACAAATGGTGGTAATGAATTTTCTTTAATTGGAAAATCATACTTAGAGAATCCCTGAATAAATATATCTTGACTTGCCGCATGCGTACATGATATCCACAATCTGTCCATGTCGATTTTTTTTCTTTTATTATGTGATTTGGTCCGTACTGCATTTATATGGTTTTGTAATTTAACATCTTGTATTTCACTTTGATCTGTATAAACATTAGGTTTCAAATCATTAATATTCCAAGGAAATATTAAAATAATTGGATTTTTGGTATAATATCCCTTGTCGTAACTAGAATTTTGCCATACATAATTTGCGTTATTTGAGACAATATTATTATCTAAATATCTTTGGATTTTATTGTAATTTAAAAGGAAGCTATTAAAAGGCTTAATGATTGTATTCTCACTTTCGATTCTATTCTTAGGATTATACGAAATTGGTGGTTTAGGAATAATTACGAGACCTTTATAGGTATTTATATCTCTGATAAACGGGGGAGAATAATGATTCCAACTTTGAGACGATTATATTAGATTCTTCAGAGGACTCTGTTGTTGTTGTTGTTGTTGTTGAACTGATGGTGGATGGTAATGTTGTTTCTTGAAGTACTTCAGAGGACGTTGTTGTTGTTGTTGTTGTTGTTGGACTGATGGTGGTTTGTAATGTTTCAGAGAATTTTGTTGTTGTTGGACTGATGGTGGATTGTAATGTTGTTTCATGAATCGGATCATGTCTGATAGCCTTACTGACATTGATACGTTTTCCGCGTAAATAAATAATTATTATAACGACTATAATTAGGATTATAGCAACTAAAATTCGTATTAACCCCATTACTACTTTTTTCTTTTTTTCCTATTGTTTTTTAGTTATAATAAATTCATAAAATTTTTTATTTTAACAGAATATCAAACATATGCTGGTTTGAACCCAAAAAAGCATTGATTAACAGGTTATACTTATAATTTTTGAACAATAAGTTTTACAATTAGACCACCAGGTATTGTTATTATAAACAACGCTATGAACAATAAACTAAACTATATCATCTGATAATATTAAACTATACTTGTATACATTTGTTTCTTTAAAAAAATAGAAGTTTAATAATAATGGAAAATTGTTTTTATTAGCTTTTAATTATATACAAACTTTTTCTGAATCGAATGGATATGTCCATAAACGACATATCCTATACGAAGCCTCTGCTTCAGTAGTAAATATGGCTAATGGTTATTGTTATGTAGATAAATCGGTCTTTCATTTCCCCTTCAAATGCATTGATAGGTATCTAGATATAAATACAAAAACGAACAAAGATGAAATAACAGATGAAGAATTAAACCAAAATCAAGAAGAATTAAATAACTTAAGCGAATGTCTAGAAACTCTGGTGTCAGAATATGATATAAAATATGTCTGGGTCTATGGAAATAATCAAATCTTATTCCAATTACCTGTTTTACAAAATCTGGCAGTCTTCGATATCCGAAATAAGAACATCCACACATTTGGAGACAAAATAACAATAAATAAATCTTTTAATGAATCTCGAAATGTATTATACCGTCTGGGTAATATTTGTACATTTCCACCAGTTTTACATAGTATTACAAATCTTTGTCATTTACTCGCCCAAAATTTGATTAATGGATACCCGGATTCCACAAAGAGTATTACCATCTATACCAAAAATAAAAACAGCAATAATGATCAACAGTGTAATTTTCATTTAGAAGGTGAGAGTAGTTCAACTTGTGCTTGTCTGTTGAATGAAATAAACCTGCCTTACTCTTATGTTCATATCGGCTAGTCAAGAGCTATATACGACAGAATATAAAGATTACATTAATAGTAATCATAGGGATAAGGAACGAATGTGCCAATATATGGCTGAACGTGAAGTCAAATACAAACTGCAAGCGCTGTTGCTCAGTATGGTTTGGCCCGAGAAAATACATTGGCAATGTAGGAGAAACATAAATGGAATGGATGTAGGCGTAACAATTCTAAACTCTCTTGTTAAAAATAAATATAACTGGATTCAATGGGAGGTTAGGAATTTTAACAAACACATAATGAAGCAAAGAAGGGTGAATCATCAAGATTCATATATCATAGCAAATATTCTGATCTTTTTAGGGTATGAAGAAACACATAATATATGTAAACTACCATAACAACAATCCTGAAACATTTCATGCTAAAGAAGATAATAAAACTAAATTATTTTCAAATGCATGACTTAGGAAAGAACCTGGGACATTGTTTAGCTTAACAATATGAAAGATGCAAGAAAAAGGATTTTTTTTTTCAATGGTCACAAAGGGTTGACATGTTTCATTCCATATTAATTCCACTGTAATTTTCATTAAATAAAAGTGTGCATGTCTTTATTTTTTTAAATTTTGCCTTGGTAATTATTATTCAGTGTAGGTTATCGAAAGGGCAGGACTGTATGGGACATATGTTGTTTTCGTTGTGTTTGTGAATTGCCTAGATAAACTAGATAGTAATAAGTACCACATAAAAGTCCCGGTTCTGACTAATAGCTGGTTGCCGGAAGCACTGTGTTAGCTGAGCCACATATATAAATATCCGTGGCCACTCTCACTACATCCACTAACGGACGGCCATCCAGCCAGCCCACCACACACGCTTTGCTGCCCTTCCAAGAAAAAGTTGTACGAAGATGCTTTCCCAGATTAACCCTAGGCAGAGACAAGCTGAGTTGATTAAAAACTTGAAAAGAATGGAAACACACTTGAAGAAGAAAAAGAAAGAGTTGATTTACCTCAAGAACGAGAATAAGATGTTAACACAGAAGAAAGATGTTATCTACCAGAAGTTTCCACCAACCAACAAGAGAGTGAACTCGAAAATAGAACATATAAGGGGGGAAGAAAAAGAAAGAGTTGATTTACCTCAAGAACGAGAATAAGATGTTAACACAGAAGAATGTTGTTATCTACCAGAAGTTTCCACCAACCAACAAGAGAGTGAACTAGAAAATAGAATATATAAGGGGGGAAGAAAAAGAAAGAGTTGCTTTACCTCAAGAACGAGCGTAAGATGTTAACACAGAAGATTCCACCAACCAACAAGAGAGTGAACTAGAAAATAGAATATCCACTATTATTAAAGTGTTTATAATAAATAAACATTGTTTATTTGAATGCCTTAATGTTTGTTTGTTTGTGTGTGTGTGTGTGTGTGTGTGTGTGTGTGTGTGTGTGTGTGTGTGTGTGTGTGTGTGTGTGACAGATTTAACCTTGTTTGTGTTAATATGCTATAAAGTTTGTGTGAAGAGGCTCTGGGAAAATGAAGGAAATCAACCATTCCAATAAATATATTTTTCTAACTACATACATAAATACAATAATTATATTATATAAAAAAAAACAGTACCACCCAATTTAATATCATAAAATTGTGTAGTGTGAGTACAATAGGGCATGAATGCTAGATACTACTACTAACGTTAAATAAGGCATGAGCCAAGTTTAATTAATAAAGCTTAGGTAGGGGAAAATCAACAGGGGTGGTCACGGCATATGGCACTTGGGTGGCCACAGCAATAATAACAATTGAGTTGGCCCACCCACATCGGGTGGCCCTGGATGAATTATTAAATAATTAATCATCAGTAGGGGGCCATTTCTCGATATATATTTTGTAAAAATGTAAGGTCCTCAATGAAAGCATTGTCTAATTGAGACTTACTAATAGACTCTTGGTACAAGATAGCATCTGGTATGTCTTCATGCCTGCAAAAATAGGCTGCCGAGTGCAAATAATGAGGATAATTTGAAGAATAATGACGTGCTAAATATAAGTGTTGATTATACCTTTTACTGGGTATCAGGTAAAAAGGACAATTTCGACATTGACAAGCATTACCCAACAGCCCTACATTTGGTCGGTATTTCTTATATACTTCTTCAAAAGTATCATTTGTTACCTGAACTCCTCGTCCAGAAGCCTCTATTAGGATTTGTGACCTTGTCATGGGGAGCACAATTTCTCTGTGTGTTGATAAATATTCCTGCAACCACAATCCTTTTTATGTTGAACAATTATATTTTCAAACTCCTTGTAAATATTGAGACAATTCTCCTGGTGAATCCGCTGAGTCACTAAAGCTTGGACGTTATCACTAACATTTGAAGTTAGCCGTTCACGAGAGTCTCTATACTGTAGGGCATGTGCAGTATAAATAAACACGTTGTGTTCATTAAACATATTGTCAATAACCTCTTCCTTTAGACCAACTTCTTTAGCAAAATTTCGCAATGAAAACCAAGATATATCTCCAGCCAGAAAAACATCCCGTAGCTTCTCTACCTTCTTCATATCCACAGCTATGGGGATCTGTTCAATTAACTTTTCCTTAATATTTTGCATGTCCTCGTCTTTAAAATGTTTTCTGGCTGTCTTCTCAACCTCTTCTAAGGTATAAAAATCCTTAAGGGTTAGGTTTTCTGAGGTCGCAATGTAGTTCATCACCCATTCTTCTTTAAGCTTTTCATCAACAAGTGTTTTGGCAAAGAAATCAGTGAAGGGTGTGGAATTCTTTTCCTGTTTCTTATATTTAGAAAGGCAACGACCAATGTATTCTAAGAGAATCATTCTCACAACTTTGATAACAACTTTATCTTCTAGAGGAGTTTCATCACTTCGTTGATGTAAGTAAAGTATAAACATAGGTTTAATTAGTGACTCACATTTTATGGGTTTTTCCCCCAAATTTCTTTCAAAACTCTCTGTCATGAGTGCTTGGGCCGTGTCATTGATAAGCACTTGCCAATATTTCTTAAAACTTGGTCGGTGGAGATACCCGAATGTTGCTGTTGCTTCTATGTGTGCAATACGCAATCGCACAAACTCGGGCCTAGGCTGAGTTGGGTTTTCAAACAGAATCCTCATCCAGGTCACTCCTAAAGCTGCCATGTGAATGTCAAAATCAATAATGTGTGGATTTTTTGTGATTGCATAAGTCGCACACATCGCATAGAGTCTTCTACTCATTAATGGGGCCATAAATTGGAAAGCATCTTGAGAAAAGATCGGGATTATGGCATTAAAGCTATTATCAGATACCAACTCCACTACTTTGCTCTTTTCTATGGCAACCTGGCTCATGATAGTATATGACCATTTCAGTATACTTCTAACACTATATGACCATGGATTGATTGTTACAGAGTCACTATGTGGAGCATACACGGGAATGCCAGAGATCGTAAACAGTTTTAAAAACTCATATTTATTATTACTATTCAACATTGTGGGGAAATCTCGATCTTGCAAGTCAGATATAGTGGAGGTCATTGTTACTTGACAATAATCATCTGGATCATTTTTAATGCGCATTATCAACTTTTTTTGTTCATCATAAATCTCCATGAACATTTTACAATTATTTCTATAATCTTCATCTGAATGACCTTTCATCTGAAGACAGTTAGTTTCATATTTTCCACCTCTTACTGTTGTACTCAGAATAGTTTCAGCCAGATCTATTTCATTTTGGAATTTTTCAGTGGTTAATATTACTCTTATTTTTATTAAGCAAGGATCTTAACTCTAATTCATATTTTTGAAATTCTTTTTGTTCTAACCGATCTCGAATAGATCTACTACTGAGTTTCTCACTAGCTTGAATTGATTTAAAAATTCTTTCCATTACGAGGTAATACATCTGAAGGAACTGATTCTTTCTTATTATTAATTTGAATAATAACAGAATTCCATTGTCGAAATACTTCATTCAACTCAAATAATGATATACGACGAAACTGGGGTGAAATGTGACATCCATTATTACCATATATTAATCTAAGTTGTTTCACTTGTTCTTGTTCACAGGGAAAATATACCCACTCATTCAGGTAGAATTTGTCCTTGGCTATACCCCCTGGCAGTAAGAAACCTTTCACTGACAACTTCAGGATCGGTGAAATTCCATCAGATATGTATCCACCAATTTTCTTCATCTCTTCCTCTAATTCATCTGACGTTTTCGCCCAGAAAAGTGAAGGCATATTGGTACTACCATTGTGCAAACGCGACCTTATATCCAGACTATACTGAACGGGAAAGTCACATCCCACACCTTAACACAAAAACCTCACAAATCTTATTCTCAACCTCATTCATTTTGTCAATAACATGACTTGGCTCAATAAATGTTGTATTATGATGGCCGTCAGTAATAAGAAACACTTTGATATACCTCTCCTTACATTGGTAAACTTCATGTACAATAGTTTGTAGGGCACCAGTCAAATCTGTACGACCATTAGCAAAATCACTATTTATTAGGTTTGTTTCTGATCGTTTTAATTCAACTTTACTGCCAAACACGAACAGATTCATTCTCCCTACCAAATGAGGTGCCACATATTCGTTCCACCCTGTCATTACACCATTCCAGTAAATGAACATGGATCCTGACACATCTGCCATGAGAATATTGTAGGTACTTGCTTGATGAGACACATTATTCTTTGGATCCGCTCCCGTTAATAATAAATCTGGTACTTTAGATGGCATCTGGAACACTATGTGAGTCTTCTCTTCACCTTCGACATTCTTCTCTTTAATAATACAGAGTTCCATTTCCAATATCCCAAGATCATTCGTCTCTTGTTCATCATCTTCCTCTATTATAACCATTTCAGGCGGGAGGGGGGACAACATTAACTGCTGTGTAGATTGTTCTAAAATAAAAATAAAAAAAAACAAACATAAACATATATTAAAATAAGAAAAAAAAGGTATATTGTAAAAAATGTATATAAACATCTATATATTCGTATTATTACCTACCATCCATTGTTTCCTCTTCTAAAAAGGGACTTGGACTTCTAGATTTGGCGTTCGTTTCAGCTTTCTCCAAGTAATTTCTCATTATGTCAGTTTGTCTTTAAGGAGAGGATGCAGAGGGCATCCTGACTGCTAATAAACTGAAGGCTCAGATGATATTCAACTCCTTTTATATAATCATACAACATGCACTTCACTTCTGTTTCATTGTCACTGATGTATCCAAGATGGACTGTATAGTAGGATAATGTATTGTAAGATTTTTCTAAGGTACCTGATGTTTGAACACATACGATGTTTAAATATTTTTTTATGAAGAAGGTTTGAATCTTTTTCTTATTGGATTATCATCATTGTCTTCAACATTTTCCATTAATTCTTCATCATGTTCTTTTAAATTAAAGAATTGATTGGCATCGTATTCTGCCTGAACCTTACCCCGATTATTAATAAATTCTATTATACCACACATAATTAAACTTATTCCAGTTTGAACCAAGGCATGTATTATTATTGTACTAGAAGAAGTTGGTTGATAGTGTTTCATATCTTTCATGTCTAATGAAAGAAGCATTAATAATTTGTCAACATGTTCATTCTTGTTATTTTCAATGCGTTGTAAACTAATTAAAATCTGCTTAAAAATCAGGTTTATTGACGATAAATACTGAGGATATTTCTGGAGAGCAATGTCTTTAATTTGTTCAGAAACATTTTTAAATAATTGAAAGAAGTCTTTAACATAAGAGTGATTTGATAATATATTTTGTACCAAAGTTATCATATTTATAATATTTCTCAATTCTTCATCGTCCATATCCTCTAGATTTTGATTACCAAATTCATAAATAAATTTAGACATTTCATCATCATTGTTTTTAGGAGAACATTTTTGTTGAATGTATATTTTCAATAGATATCGTCGTAATTCTTTATTATTCTTTTTCACTTTATAATCAAATACATGACTATATAAACTACCTCTATCTTTTTTTGGGAAATGTGGTCTAGGAGATGGCAAATCTGTTAGTTCTGGTTGTTTTTGTTGTTCTAGTTTTGATTCTGATTCCATTTTAGGTTTAGGTCTTGGTTCAAGTTCAAGTATGGGTTCAGGTTCAAGTATGGGTTCGGGTTCAAGTATGGGTTCGGGTTCAAGTATGGGTTCAGGTTCAAGTATGGGTTCGGGTTCGGGTTCGGGTTGTAAAGAAATTTGTGAAAATAAAGGTAATGACGATATTGAATCTGAAGATAGTATTCTTGAGTAATCATCAGATGATGTAGGTAAATATAAATTACTATTAATAATAGATTCCATTTTTATTTACTAAGGTAATAAATGTACATTATATATTTCATCAAACCCCAAAAATATCATAATATTTTGAATGAAATTAGAATCTCGATGGTTGATTGATTTTTCCGTCATAATAAGCTTAGAAAATTGACTAGTTTGCCATTTAATTAATTTATATTTATCTATATTTTTCCTTGGATAATCTATTAGTTTTACTGACACATAAATCCCATTTTCATTTCTATAACAGTCCCAATGAAATTTTTCGGGATAAATCATACTGAGTAGTAGCGTTTTAGTTTGAATTCAACTTCACGTCCAGCCATGAATTGACAGAAGCGTTCATTGTGATTTGGATTGCATTTAATATATTCTTTGTATTCGGTTAAATATAGATCTTGACTGGCGGATAAAAACATGAGAATGAGGCGATTTACTTCATTTAATAAACATGCACACGTTGAATTACTCTTGGTGGCTTTGAAATGTAAAGAACAATGTAAATGTCTACAATCTGGGTTCTTTTTACTATCTGCATAAAAATTAATAGTCTTCAAAGAATCTTGATATCCTCTAATTAAATTTTTGGAGAGCATTTGACAAAGATTAGTTATACTATGTGAAGGTGGTGGAAAATTATTACGTTTATTATAAACTTGTATAGGTCTTGGTATGGAATATTCATCTAATTTAATTTCTTCTCCAAATTTATAGATAGTTGAACTCCTTATATTAAAGACAGTAAGATACTGCAATACCGGTAATTTAAAAAGGATTTGATTAATTCCATAAACCCAAGCATATTTTACATTAAACTTGGTTACTAACAATTCTAGGCACTTATTCAAATCATCATCGTCATCATCACTAATCATTTCATCTTCATCTGCCTTTAAATGTAGAGATGTATAAATATTTTTAAGAGGGAAATGAAAAGCTGATTTATCTACATTACAAAAACCATTAGACATATTTACTACTAAAACAGAAGCTTCATAAAGAATATGATTTTTATAAAGATGGGGATTATAGTAACTATCATTTGGTTCATAAGATGTTTTTTGAATGTAGTTGAAAGCTAACAATAAACAATTATTGTCCATTTTATATATATATATATATTATAAATGTTAGAAGATTGCATGTTATATATATATATAATATATATTTAATTATTTATTTACATATTTTTGTTATTTATATATACACGATTCGATTATTATTATTATTATTATTAATATTATCATTATTATTATTATTAATAATATTATTATTAATATTATTAACTGTAGCATTAGTCCTAGCAGTATCAATAGTAATAGTTGTACCAATATTATCAATAGGGATATTTGTAATTGTATTAGTAAGTATATTATTATTATTATTATTATTATTAGATATTGATAGAGAATTATTATTTATGGTTGGTGAAGCTTCTTTAGATGCCAATGGGTAAGTGTGATCTTCCAAATTAGAGATTGTATTTACATTCATATGACGATAACGGTGTCGTAGGGCCATTCGTGCATTGCTACCCCAGTGAATACTTTCATCATTTGTAAGCAATTGGTTAACTTCACCAACGCCACCCTCACCACTAAATTCTTCATCTTCTTCATTTCCACCTTCCATTATTATTTCACCTTGATTAATATAACTTTTTAAAAATTCCTTAACGTTTGAATGTCCTAAAATTTCACTAATGATTTTAAAAGGTAAAATATGATTCTTACCTAATTGTCTTGAAAGACTGTTAAAAGTACGTGTAGCAAAATCAGCTCGTAGTGAATGGAGACCTGCCCCTTTTAAATCTTCTTGAACACTATATTCTTCATTAGGGGATAATTTCTGATTTCTTTCTTTAGCAACTTTCCAAAGATAACTCTTAAAAACTTTATGTGTACTCTGGTAACTAGAATCAAAAATAGGTTTATCCAAATGATCAGCTATATTTGTGTCTGTGTCAATTGTTGAATCCTCTTAGCCTTTTGGATATAGTGGCTTACAACCGTTTTCATAATTAATGACAGTCATAGAAAGTACTCTCCAAGTCAAGCAATGTTTCTTGCCTCGTTGCTTGATATAGTTTCAATGGTCAAAGGCAGATGGTGGCAGCGTATTTAATCCTTGTGTTAGCATTTCCTTATTGGCAGTGTATCTTTTGGTTCCGGTGTAACCATCATATGTCCGCTCATAATAGTGTTATCAAGTGCAACCAATGGGGAAGTGTTACTCAGGATAAGTAGTGTTCCATTATAGTGGTGTTCCATCATTATAGTGGTACATTTTAGGGTGGCATTCAATAGAGCGGTGTTACACTTACCGTGTTTACTGTATACTACTGGCAAAACTACAGTCTGAGTGGCTGGGTAATATGCATCTACAACATTACGATAAGTTACATTGTTGGCTTCTTTGGCTCGAAGACCTGTATGGTATATAAGTAAAATTTTGTAAGCATGTTCAGACTGAGAAAAATTCCATATTCTAGCAACTGTCTGAGCGATCAAACGGATATCTAAAATAGGCTTATTGTTACGGCGTAAATTAACAGATGTACGAGGAAGACGCATTTCTTGTCCAAGAATGGGACCTACGATGTACTTGTTTAGTGTTCGAACGTTGGTTAGACGCGTCATATATTTTAAATTGGCATCCCGATTTAAATATACATTATATATATTTATCAAATCTGGTGTAACCGGTGCCTCCCGACCGACTTGCTGAAGCTTAAAACGGCCAAATTTTGCAAACGTACACTTGTAATTCTTCAAACTAGATGGGTTAAGTAATAAACGTTTTTTGCGCCTTTGTAGTGTGGATATAGGAGGAGAAGATTGTTGTTTATTGGTTTCTTCATCTTCATTTTCGACATATGTTATAATTTCTCGTTGCGTACGTGGATTAAAAATAGGACGATTGAATTCCTGTTTTATGCATTCCAAATCACTTTTGTTTAGGTATTTACTAAATATTTGATCAATAACATGTTCATCCATTTTTTTATATATTTACCAAAAATTTTATATTAGAGGGGGTAAGTATATGTGTATTAGAGGAATAATAATAAATAGGAATATATATGTGCTGAAGCACAATATAATACTTGTATAATTTACATAAGTTAAGCTTACAGGCACAGAAAACATTTCACCCATATATTTTGTATAATTATTTGTTATAATTTCTTTCATTTGAGCAATTTTATCTAAACAAGAAAGACTAGGATTATTATTATTATTGTTAATATTACTAATTTTGTTATTAATTTTCCCTGCAGTTATCTCATGTTGAAAATTCCGAATTTGTCGTATATCTTTGCTTATATTATCATAAATAAACTTTTCTAAATCAGGAATAATATAGAGATAATATACAGATACAATTTGTTGAAGTTTTTCTTTACGCAAATCAATACTAAACATGCTATTTAATGATATACCGACTAAACTAAAAATTAAACTATAATTTTGTGATGGTAATAAAATAGATAAAAATATAGAGGCTATATTAAATATATTCATAATTTTAGAACATAACGAATATAATCGAGATATTGAACAAAAAATTTCATAATTTTTATAAATTTTAACAATTTCATCAATATATTGTTCAATTATTAAATTATCTAATTCTAAAAGTATGTTATTTTCATGTTGTAAGCCGTTATTACTATTCATTGTAGTTATTTTTTGTATTATTTAAAAAATATAATGTTGGATATATCTAATCCAAAAATTTACTATTGTTTACAATGTTCAGGATTTTTCTGTTGGATTCTTAATATTCCCATCGAGTATAAATATTGTCCCAAGTGTTTGTCAACAGCCACAATTAATGTCTACATTCAAGATGCCAAGTTCTTATTGGACGCGTCAATTACTAATGAAATTTGCGAGCGAGGAAATACTAATAAAGAATTCAAACTTCATGAATGTACTAAACACTCAGATTATACCTCATTTATGGAAAAAAGTTCCCAATCTGGAAGAAGAATGTTTTCTCTTATTCTCATCCCTCCCTGTAGCACCTGAGGGTAGATTAAAATTTCAACAGAATGTGGTAACACAACCAAATTTATCCTCATTACAAACAATATCTGTAATCTATTTAAATAAAAGTGATACAAATATGTTGAGTATCACCAGTAACGGTATTTTAAAAATAAATGTTTTTCAGGAAATTGGAGAAATTTTATTAGTAGCTATACTATTTATTAAATCAATTGGAAAAACATATGTTATTATATCGGTCGAAGATAATAGTATTAGTGTAGTATGTATTTTAAAAAATCATATTAAAAGAGGAAAATTTTTTAATCAACAACTTTCCCAAATTCGTAAAAGCTATATCTATACCAACTTTTCAGTATACAGCCACTTGGAAATATTTAAACAATTATTGAGAGGAACCAATACCCTTTAAAACTTGTGGATTATAACATCGACATATGGCACAAAATAACTTGTCAAAGTTATCCATCTGGTAACAAGAAATACATATACCATGACCACAATGTAACATTATAAGATCTTTATCGCTATTTTCATTTAAACAAATTGGACAAGTAAAGCGGACATATTTGGAATATATGGCTAAAGCTTCTGGAAGATTTTGCTGTTGGAGATAACAGTCTTCCTGGTCTTCATTTTTTATAGTGATGTGATCATAATTCCATAAAATATATACTTCAGCTTCTACCAAGTTTTTATTATCAACATAACAATTATTGATGTTAGATAATTCATGGAATTTACTGTACATTTGTAATGATGATCTTTTTTTATCCTTATTACGTTTTTTCTTTTTCGTTTCCGTTTTCGTTTAAGATAATGTCGATTTCTTTTGGGATCTTGTAAATAAAGTAAATAAATATTTTCTCCTTTAGTTATCATTTTTATTAATTTTATACGTCCTGTGAGTGCAAGATGATGGAGAAGTTTTAGTGGATTTTTTAAATGGTGTGTCTGTAAACGATATGTCATTAGTGTATATATGTTACTTTTTAAATACTCAAGAGGTCAGCGACACATTTTGTTTTTTTGGGGAATAGTTAAAGAAGTAGTTGATTCTTCCATAGAAAAAAACATATGCTATTTCAGGAAATTCTGATAATGTACAACATATATTATTCTTTGGGGGGGAAGTAGGATGGTAGATGAGTTGGCCTTGTTCTACGAAAAAATGATAATTTTGAGGCATAATATGAACAAAAACATTTTCACGTTCATTTTTAGTATTTTTATTATTATGTTTATATACAGCCATAGAGTATGGTATGAGTGGTAAAGATTCTTTTTCTATTGTCTTTCTTTTATTGTTTAGTATCAGATTTTTACTTCAATCTGATTTGGTGAAAAATATATAAATAAATAAAACCAAATAATAATACTAAGAATAGTAAGAATAACGAAAAATAAAATATCATAATACATACACATTTTTTGTATAATTAAATATTTAGTCTAGTGACTATTCTTCGCGATGGTAAATCTGGAGAGGTAAGACTTTTTAAAAATAATTGATAAAATATATTATCATTATCATTAGCATTACATGATGATATATCTGATAATACCATTTGAGCTTCTCGTGGAGTTAACTGTAATCCCTCTTTTTTTTCTCCATTCTCTCTCTCATGTGTAGGACAATTGTTTTTATTCATAGCACATCTCACACTCTCTATATCCCATTGCACTGTACTAGGTGGACTAATAATAGGGAAGTGTTCCAACGAAGTTTGAATCATAGTTGTAGATAAATGTTCAATACCCTCCTTTATTTTCAATTCATTATCTTGGAAAAGTTTTTCAAATATTTTAGTTATATTTTCATCATATTTTGTAATTTTTAAAAACTTCTTTGGATTCCCTAATATCGACTGTGAGGTGGTGAGATTAGATGACCCAAAGGCTGGAGGAGGTGGTAACACTTTCATATTTCAAATATAAAAATAATAAGATCAAATAAGACAATGATCAGTTTATCAAAGTGTGATATTTTAAAATTACACGAGGCACAGAAACATCAAAATGTCAATACCCATTTGTTACATTTATACAATCCCCAAAATATTGGAAATAAAAAAAATAGGGATTTGGAAGAATTTCCGTTAGTTTATGATTCAAAGTTATATAAGTTTATCACATATGTAAAATAATACAAATCTGAATTAGGAAGTAATGTAGCTATTATTGAAAAATTTGATAAACATTTTTTATCTTGCTCACCTCAGTATGTATTAGGACATTACCTCATGGGTGATACAGGTGTTAACAGATATTATCAAGAATTTAAAAAAAAATTAGGTGATATTAGCCATATATCGGGAAGTTTTGCCCTAGGTAATATGTTAACTCCAAATTTGGATTATACAATGTGGATTAGGTCTGAAGATTTACAGCTCCATCGTATATTTGTTGGTCAAGTATTTCTGACAGTTTCACAAATGCGTCAACTAATAAGTCAGTCTCCATACAGAAAACATCAAATACTAGGTTTCAGTGATGTTACTACACCTTCGAATTTTGAAAAATTGGTTAACGAAGAAAATGCTGCTCAGTTCTTTGATTTTATTCCATTTCTTCGTAACCATTCAAAAACAGTTCTTGAAAAAGATATGGTATATATTACTGAAAAAATTGTATATTGTAAAACTTAAAGTAATGTAATTTCAAATAAAATATGAATAAACAGAAAGAAACTAAAATTATTAATACCTTGGATCAATTATTATTGCTTCCTTTAGGTAAATTATATGGACAAATTCAAGATATAAATGACACAGCTATTATAAAGAAGATTTTAGATGATTTTAATGATATTATTTTTAAAGGAGATGAAAATATTCAAAAATCATTGATCCAAATCTCTTAGCATTTTCTAACAAAACTAATATTCAAAATTTCAAAGCAAATATAGAAGCACTTCTTTGAGGTGACCTTTATTTTTTAAGAAAATTAACATTTATATATGGAACAAAAGTACGATAAATGTTCCAGATACATATTCAGACTAAATATCCATATTATATTTATTGTAATTATTTACAAGAGTTAAATATGTTGCTTACGTGTCTTAATGATTGTGAAATATATGATGAAAAATCTATATGTACAATATTTAATGATGATAATATATATAATAATATCCAGGCAATTCTAATTTGGACAAGATTTAAAGAGTGGTTTAAAATTTATCCATACTGTTCCATTCTAAAACAAATTTCCAAATTAGAAACAAGTGAGAGTTTTATAGAATTTATGCGTTTACATAATAAAATTAATACTGGATGTTTTCGATATAGTCTTGTAAATTTTGGAGATCGAATTTTTCTCATAAGAGACAAATATAAACAAAGATTTTGTAATGAAAGTTTAGTAGACAATGAAAAAAAAAATATTATAGAAGATGCTTCCCATCCTTTAGCTACCATTCCAGATGAGCAGTTATATTGGAACTGTAGTAATTCAATGGATATTGAAAGTTTATTGGAAACTTCATCTTTTGAGAAAGCAGTTTTTAATAAAGGATGTAAAGCTCTATGTAATCCACATAATTATAATTTAGCTAAAACCTACTTATATCCTAATTCAAAAATACATCCCATTGACCCAAATTTTAATAAAAAATTTATTTATGTTTGTGAAACTGGGTCGATTTTGAGGTTAATATCATTGGAACTTCAAGAACATTCTCTTAGACATTACACCATTATACATCCCACAAATATATTTAATTACCATAATACTATTATACTTTTGTTATTTATCATAATAATAATATTAATTGTTTACTTTTATTTATACAAATATAAAAATATATAATGACTATAGTTAGTATAGAAACTATTACCCCCAGCAACGACCCTAACCCCAGCAACACCCCTAACCCTAACCCCAGCAACAACCCTAACCCTAACCCCAGCAACAACCCTAACCCTAACCTCAGCAACAACCCTAACCCCAGCAACGACCCTAACCCTAACCCCAGCAACAACCCTAACCCTAACCTCAGCAACAACCCTAACCCCAGCAACGACCCTAACCCCAGCAACACCCCTAACCCTAATTCTAGCAACAACCCTAATAATTCAAGTGACAACCCTAATAATTCCAGCAACAACCCTAATCCCAGCAACACCAACCCGATCTCAAGTCCTACCTCCAACTCCACCAACCTTAACCAACCTAATAATCAAAATTCAAATAACATTATAAATAATCGCCAAACAAAAGTTATATTAAAACTAATTACAATTACACTTATGACATCTGTTTTTGGTACAGATTTATATATTCTTGGAGATAACATGGTAAATAGAAAAATTTATGAATGCATAACCCCTTATTTGTTATCTCATATACAAAATAATTTGAATAATTATTCGATAATTTCTAATTAAAAACATGCAGAGTCAGTACCTGATGTGAATTCAATTTTAATATTTAAAATAATTTTAAACACTTATAATTTCTAATAAAAAAAAAAAAAAAAGTGTGTCATACTTCTCAAATTTAGGTAGGCTATGATATAAAAACAGCATTTATTACACATTTTTACACATCCAAAGTATAATAATAGCATTAAACTTCTAGTTAAAAACTAATCCTTAATAATATAGTCTATTAGAACAGTTTGATCAATTTGTTGGTTTCCTGATATAGAAGTGAATTTTGGATAATGTAATTCCACTATTCACCTTTTCAAAATTTTCCTCTAGATAATGGGAAAAAAGAGCATTACACTCACAACAAAACATTTTATCTCCAACATAAATGAACTTGTTTCCCTTAAACTCTTTAATAGCATATAAGGCATCACTATAATATTCATACTTTAAAGGTTCTCTTTCACTTAGGTTGAGTTCATCTATCATTTCACAATATCCTGAAGTGCTCATATAAAAACTACCCTCAGCCATTGCACTTGGGATTGAACTCTTTTTTTCTAGTGGCCATGTCATTAAAAGAACATCTGGATGATATTTATTATTAAATGCCTCAGAGATATTTATATTATCAACCTCCATCCATGATATAGAATTTATGTTTGAGTAATTATCAGTAGCTTTCACATCCACATTTCTTAATCTCAATAGATTTTCAATGAATGCAGTGCCAGCAAAAACACTTACAAGAGAACCTTCACCTGTGAATTTAATAATTGCATCTATTTCTATTTCTAGTGGCAAATAATGATCAAATACTCCTCGTAGCATTCTACACAAATCAGGAAAAATATGAAGACAGTTAATTATATACAAAATTTCTTCTTCCAATGGGTAAATTGAAGAAAACTTCTCAGATATTTTATTCCTTTTTACATCTAGTGAGAAATTAATCTGTTTCTCCAACTGCCATTTTTCTTCATCTGGTGTTATTATTGTTTATATCTTCTTTTCATCTGCATTCAAGATAAAGTTCCACCACTCTGCAGCGTTCGAAGATGATATTTTATCTTTGAATTTTCTTATAAATAACTTTGGTAACTTTCCACCACGAGTGGGAATTTCATCAAATTCTGAAAAAAGACTATCAAAAAGGACTTTTCGACAGCCTCTGTTCAATAAAACTGTCCCACACACATGGCATGGTATTTCACATGCATGTTGTGTTTTGAAATGTATTACTAAGTAGTACATTGCAAAGAACTTTTTCTGGCAAATATCACAGGCAAAAAATTTTCTTGTCAAAATTTTGGACAGATAATTACCATTGCAGATTTCTCTCTCACACCGATCACATTTTGTATGGGTCAGGTAAGACTGATGATCAAATAAAAAAATAACTTTATCACCCTTGTATGTTGAAATATTCTTAAAAAAACTTTTAGGAGATGTCATTATCAGCACTTGATTATAACAGTCAGTTCCACCACTAGTAATCTCTTCATTCACAAAGGCTTCACCTCTCCATTCCAACTGACGTAGTTCTTGTTCAAGTTGAGTCCAACCATTAGAGGGTGATGATATGAGTAGTCGAACATTTTGATCCATAATAAATTTTTGTATGGTTGAACCCATCTCATATTCTGGTTTTGTGTCTGGTCTCACTATATATTTTTTTTGTTCATAAGTCAGATTTCGCCACATAATCTTTGCAACTGGACTTTCCCATATTTTGCTAGTGTCTGTTATTTGGGTTATAATATCATTGCCTAGTGGCCTAAACTGATGATTTTCATTTTCAATAAACTTGTTAAAAACAGAAATTACTTTTCTCCATATGTTGGTGCCAGTCATAATGTTCAATCCAATCTACCACCTGTAAAATCAAATGTATGATAGGTTAAATTTTTACAGACATATTGTGCAAATTAATGTTTATATATATTTCATATTTCAATCAGAGAAAAAAAAAGATAAGCCTTATCATTTTGTGCTGAAGGTCGGTTATTTGAATAGTTTATTTACATTGTTTATGTATCAACTTTTGTGGTAAGATATGATTAATTCCAAAAGATGTCATTCCTACCACATTAGAAAACATTTTCGCTGGTTATGACCATTATTGTAATTTTTTATTAAAAAAAATTGTTTATTATTAGTAAAAAATCATATGATTATAACAAGATTCAGAACAGAATAATTAATTAAAAAAATAATAATAATGTATTTCTTGGACCAATCTTCTGAAGGCTTTGTTGTACTGTTGTAGCTAGTTAATACAAAGCTTCCATATAGAAGTCATCGTCCAATGTTCATTTTCTCCATCTTGTTTTACCTCAGTGCAACATCCTTTATAATCAGGGTTGTAGAGAGCTGTAAACTCATTCTGTAAATAAACTTTCTGATTGAGTAATCTCAAATGTTCAGGTAAGCTTAAATCCACTCCTGCATATTTTTTGGCAATCTCTGCCATTACCTTAATCCATTCTATAACACTTTCAATTTTACTGTAGCATACTTCTATTTTTCCCAAACAGGAGGTGAACAGGCGTTATGATCTGTGACTCCAGACGGAAGTTATCATATAACATTTCTACTGCTCGTATTTTCATCATTCTTTCAACTAAATTATTGCAGTTTTTTTGGGGGGGGGGATTTGTAGCCGCATACTGCTGCTTTTCAATCTCCGCTAAGCTCCTTATGCGTGCAATAAAGTCGGGGATATCTTCATAATCCACTACACAATGCCCAACGGCGATAGTCACAATCACATCATTAACAGAGGCTGGATAAAAAGAGTCATCCAGCACCTGTGGCCGGTATATCCCGTCCTCACTTGATGGTGCTGTCCATTTGGAGGGGGGGGGGGTTTCGGGAGAATCCTTACTTGATGGCGCCGCTGTCCATTTGGAGGGGGGGTTTCAGGAGAATCCTTACTTGATGGTGGTGCTGTCCATTTGGAGGGGGGGTTTCAGGAGAATCCTTACTTGATGGTGGTGCTGTCCATTTGGAGGGGGGGGGGTTTCAGGAGAATCCTTACTTGATGGTGGTGCTGTCCATTTGGAGGGGGGAGTTTCGGGAGAATCCTTACTTGATGGGGCCGCTGTCCATTTGGAGGGGGAAGTTTTGGGAGAATCCTTACTTGATGGTGGTGCTGTCCATTTGGAGGGGGGAGTTTCGGGAGAATCCTCACTTGATAGTGGTGCTGTCCATTTGGAGGGGGAAGTTTCGGGAGAATCCTTACTTGATGGTGGTGCTGTCCATTTGGAGGGGGGAGTTTCGGGAGAATCCTCACTTGATAGTGGTGCTGTCCATTTGGAGGGGAGAGTTTCGGGAGAATCCTCACTTGATGATGGTGCTGTCCATTTGGAGGGGGGGGGGGTTCGGGAGAATCGTCACTTGATGGTGGTGCTGTCCATTTGGAGGGGGGGTTTCGGGAGCAGACTCACAGATAGCGTTGTCATCACTAATCTGTGCCATTCCTGACTGAAGAAGGAGTGATTTACAATTACACTGTTTATTATTATTATTATTATTATATTTTATTTATTTTATCTCACAATGCTACCCACCATCCGTCTGTCCTCGTTTAGTTCCATAGTGAGAATGAGCTTCCCACTTAAGTACACATTCGAGAGTTGCGCCAGCATGTTTCTCTACACTTTGGTGGCCAATTTAAATCTGGCTCCCCCCCCCCCCCAAAAAAAAGCAGCTCCCAACCACCTCGGTGAGATCACTCTAATTTATCATTGTGGGTCGGTTGTTTAATCTAGGAAAGTCTCTTAAGAAAGCAACTGGTGAAAGCGGCAAGTATCACTAATTTCCCATTCCTCAGACATCAGTTGTTCTTTGGGAGACTATTTCCATTATCAACTTATAATTATTTAAATACATAATACTTTAAATCTTCCACAGCTCTCTTCCAGAATCCAATCATTAGATGTTCTAGACCTTCATTAAGTATGAATTGTTTAAGGTGTAAATGGGGAATTTGGATGGTGGTATCTATCTTTTCATGCAATGTGGCTACATTCCAACATTCTGTTTCAGTATCCGAAACCAAACTATTTACAATCTTCCGAGTGCATTGGGCTACTAAACTACAATTTTTCCTCATCTGAGATGATAATAAACCCTCATCTTTCAAGATAAAACTACAAATTTTATCCTTTTCCCCAGTTTGAATTATATTTATAAAGAGTTTGGGATTACGGGTTACAAAAATTATACATTCTCTCTTATAATAAGAGTAATAGATGATAATCATTTCGATAAAAAATGATCCATATTCTTTCACCCCCAAGCGAGCAATTAGTGCATTATATTTTTTAGTTTTTTCCACATGATAAACTCTGTCAATGCTTTTGAAGTCATTACAAAATTTTAAGTCAATGATGTATATATTGTCACAGTCTTCATCACCATCACTAAAAATGCGACAAGAATAGTTTTCATATTTAAACCATCTGTCATTAATTTAATTAACCAAAGTTTCATATAAATTTTTCATGTATGGTTCCATATACGTTATAGTCTGACATTTTTTGGTTTCACATAAACTATATTGGTTGATTTGATACCAGGAATTATCAACCTCTTTTTTCAAAACATTTCACCCATTTTTCATAAACATCATATTGTCCAGTTGATTTCCAATTAATGTGTTCAAACATCAGGTACCTAAAATAAAAATCTCGCTTGAAATAGTTTTTTGTTAACAGAAATTCTTCTTCATCACATTTGTAGTATGTCGACCAAAGTGGAATTGATATTCCATCGATTCGCATCATCTCTCTTAAAGTTTCTTTTTCCTCTTCTGAAGCTTGAACCATCTTTAGAAATGTAAGAGGGTCCTTGGCAAAGGATTTATATCCATTGTTATTGCTTCTTATATTAAAATTTTCGTCATAAACACATAATATTGTATATCTTTCATCTATGTTTGAAATAAGTTCGATGAAGAATCTTTCGTTTTCTATTTGACATCGTAGTATAAATTTAAATTGTGATGCTAGTGGTTTCCCTTCCTCGTTAGATCCCATCCATATTTTCAAGGAATAAAGAGTTTGTATGTCTGTTTCAAACAAAAAATTTGATGGTAATTTTAAATCTCGTTCTAATGTAATATTTAGTCCACAAATATAAAAGTATTGAATATAGTTAGACAATTGTAAACTTGATGTAATTGAAGGTACAAAAGATTTGAAATTCTCACATTCCGTAGTAAACATCATCTTGTCGAAAGGATTCATTATGCAAAAAAAAAAAAAAGATCTCTGAATAAAATGTCAATTTACCCCTAAATGGCCTCTCTGGCAAAAGAATGTTGAAAATTATCTCAAATTTTTTTGGTTAAAGCTGTGTATGTGGATATTGGTATCCCAGATGGTTTTTCTCCTCCTCTATTACTTTTGATTCTTTCCCGCAACATCCTGGATTGCTATGGGAGGGGAATCCACAAGAAACTTAACGACTCTTCCTTAGTTGGTTAGTATCCTGACAGCTCTCTTACATCTCGGCCTGTCACAGTCTGTTAAAAAAAAAGTCCGTTATAGTAGAAGAAATAAGGACACTGACTGACCTAGTTGTGTGAGAACCATGAGCAAACAATAGTCACTCTCCCTTTTTCAATATAATAACAGATATGACAGCCACACCATCAGGAGATCGACCCCCCACCCCTCACAAATGAAATGAGAACACTGACCTGCTCGCGTGAATGGAGAGCAACTATGAAGCAAGAGAGGGCGGCTCCGTCTTATATTGACAGGAAACAGGAAACTCTCTTAAAAAAAAGAGAGAAAAAAAAAAACGTCACTTCTCGCTCGTTGAGTCCTCCTTATTTCAATCAACATTTTTCATACAGTTTTGAGACTAATTTTTAAAAATTAAATGTTGTAAATGAATTGGAATGGTGGTATCCATCTTTTCATGCAATGTGGCTACATTCCAATATTCGGTTTTAGTGTTCCCCCCAAAAGAATTTACAATTTTCCGAGTGCATTGGGCTACTAAACTACAACTTTTCCTAAACTCTGTCAATGCTTTTGAAGTTAATAAAGCATATATTGTCACAGTCTTCATCACTGTCCCTAAAAATACGAAAAGAGTAGTTTTCATATTTAAACCATATTTTACCATAATAAAGTAGTTCAGTAATAATTTCATAATATAATTTTTTCATGTCTTGTTCCATATATGTTATAGTCGGACAATTTTTTGTTTCACATGAAGAAAAAGAGGATGATCATCCCTGGTATCAATTGTCCAGTGGAATTCCAATGAATGGGTTCAAACATCAAATAACTAAAATATTTATCTCGCCCAAAATACTTTTGTGCTTCTCTTAACAAAAGTTCTTCTTCATAATAACTTTTGTAGTATGTCGACAAAGGTGGAATCGATATTCCGTCGATTTGCACTAAAGCTTCTTTTTCCTCTTCTGAAGCTTGAACCATCTTTAGAAATAGGATAGGGTCTTTGATAAAGGATTTATATCCACTTTTATTGCTTGTTATTTCCAATTTTCCATCAAAATTATAATCACATAATATTGTATATCTTTCATCTAAGTTTGAAATAATATTGTGATACTAGTGGTTTCCCTTCTTTGTTTGATCCCATCCATATTTTCAGAGAATAAAGAGTTTGTATGTCCGTTGTAAACCTATGTAGGTCTGTTGTAAACACAATCTCTGATGGCTTTCTTAAATCTGGTTCTAAAATAATATACAAAAGATTTGAAATGTACCACCTCTTTGGTCTGCTTGATCTGCCAACACATCTCCTAAAAATACATTAAAAATCACTAACCTGGTCACGTGGATAGAAAGCAACTGAGCAAGTATGAAGCTGCTCTTGTCTTATATACAGCCTGACAAAATTATCCTCTTTAAAAATAAATGTTCTATCATACCTCCCACTCATTTGACAAGGGAGAACTCTGTGGTCTCCATTTTCTCATGATCACAAGATTTTCCACGCTTTATCCAAATGGGATAAACAGGCAGGAACAACTGTGACTCTTGTACAACAATAGTATAATTAACATATATCTATATCAAATGCCTTAAATATTTGTGGTGAAAATAAATTTTGGTTCCCTTCTTTTAGTAACTGATGTGATAAAATCTTTTCATTATCCCATTCTATTACAATATGTGGAATTTGATGGATGAGTTTGATAAAAGATGGCCTCAAGAAAGGTAGTGAATGCCCAAAAACAGAAGTTAACATGGATGATATACATGTTTCTAAGGATGGGAGTTTTCCTTTTCCTTTTTCTATATTAATTCTGAATAATAAAGCAGAAGCTACACTCACTAATTGTTGAAATTTAACCTGGTCAATAGGAACATAAGATTTGTGTAAGTACCAAATTATAATATATTGCAAATGAGGCAAAACAATTTTATACTGTTGTTGTTGTTGTTTGTGTTTATGGGTATTATTAAAATTTACAGTTTCATAATCAATGTTAAAGGAATTTATTGGAATGACATAGGCTATAGTTTTATATTTCTTTTTATTTTGTGTTATATACAAGTTAGTAGATGAGTTTAAGAGTTTATTGGAATAAACATATATCGTCATTTTTTAATACGGTCATCACAAAAGTGATGAGATTCGATTGACTCATCTGCAAGTCTTCGTAATGTTGGTATTTGGAGGAGGTGTAGTGGTTTATTTGACTGGTGACATTTATAGCAACATGCTACATTCTTACTTTTTTCCAGTTGACGCCATTTTTCAACTCTCTGGTATATTGATAAATTCGGATGGACTGTTTTTAAAAGGTGTTCTGGAGAAATGTACTTTAAGAGAGGTTCCATAAAAGTATAAAAATTATCTAATTCCATATTATCGAAATCAAAATTGGCATTCATTTTTTATCTAAAGGGTTAGGTTTTCAACGATGTTTGAGGTTTTAAGCAATTCTATAATATTTTTTTGTATCTCTTGACTTTTATAGACATCATTCAAAATCAATGTTGGATTATATGAGTGAATAATTTTTCTTAAAATGTGGCGTACTTTATCTCGTCTTTCACAACCCCACATTAACATCACACACATTGTCATGGTTACAATGATACCATACATAGTAGGAATGACACTGTATTTATCTCGTTTAGGCAAACGTGTAAAATATCGGTTAGAAAGATATTGAACATATCTTTTATAATTGAGTTTTGATTTAGATATTTGTTTAGAAAAGACATCACAGATATTTTCGGAATGAAATACCGGCATCGGTTCTGTGATTATAGAATATATATTTAAAGAAGGAAGAAAAAGGCCTCCGTAATCAATTAATTTAATTCGATGAATGTCATCATTGGATACAAATACATTTTGAGGATTAATATCGTAATAAGTACCTGATATATATTTGTCAGTAGTATTATATAAGACTAATTGAACATCAATAAGCTGTCTAAGAACTGTAGTAAGCAATTGTTGACGACAATACTGATCATTTTTCAATAAGTCGACTTTTTTCCTTAGTAGGATCCAATCGCGTGGGTTTAAGTATTCCATTTCGATAAAGTAGCCTATAGATTTAGATTTGAAAGGACAGTTATACTCAATATTATTCAAAGAATGAGGAACTTTTGTAGGTTGTGATGACTCTAGAAATTTACCTTGTGGACAGTGTATTACATTATAGGCAGTTTCGACCATAAACACACGATACACTTGAACAAAGAATGCCTTTCTGATATTTTCATCAAGACGTGCAATATTTTCAATCTCCATTAAAAAATCCCTCTTCCGGCGAAAACTCTTTCGAGCCACAAATGTTTGTAGATACTTTTTTCCTCGTTTGTGCTTCTTCTTAGAAGATTTAAAAAGTTTGGAAGCCGTGTGTGGGTAAATATTTTGAAACACATGTATTTGATGTGGTAATCTAGGATCAAGAAGTTCAATAGTAGGTACTTGAACAAGATCAACTTTACCATAGGCACCTTTCCCTAAATAACGTTTGTAGGTATTAACCCTTAAACTGCGCATGGCGTATATATACGCCCTGAGTAACATGTCCCATGGTGCGCATGGCGTATATATACGCCATAGGGTGCCAGGCCTCATTCAAATGGCCCGCGGATACACGGGGTTCACAGTAGCTTCCTCAGGGCTCTTGTAAACAGATGTCATTTAAAAAAAAAATCGTGGGCAATATTCTCAGGTGTGAGAGGCACAATACTGTTGGAGCAACCAAGGCCGGCGCACGCAGCATGAGCGAACAGCATTGCGGTTCAGATTGTGACCACAGCATCGCCGAAAAATGTGAAAATAAATATATAATTGTTATTATTTAGCGATGACAATATTACAGATGACCCATGACTGTGATATAAATAACCAGGGTTGTGATAATAGCAGGATTGTTGTAACAATTAGCGCTGTGGGAGGAGTGATGCTGAGAGATGGAGGGAGACAGCATCGTTTACTGACTGTGTGGCTACCTGTTATTGTTTACATTCACCATACCAGCTCAGTGGTTCTCTATGGTGAACACAAATGTAGATACTTATATATAATGTGTGTATTAGTGTAATAACAGCAAAAGGATTATGCTGGTAGGAGCCATATGGGTGACGGAGGTGACGTCGTCTGCACGATATGCTAGCTGTTTAGTGGGTGTCCACTATGCTCTTTGGGCGCACTACAAGCTTAGGTGTACAGTTACTGTGCATAAAACATGTAGATATTTATATATAATATGTGTATATAGGGTAATAACACTGCAAAAGGTATTGTTGGGGAGAAAGTTTAGTGCGTGTGACCTTGAAAGAGTGAGGGAGCCGCCAGCCGCCATCTGTGTATAGCGACGACTCTTAGTGCCTGAACTAACTATATCAGCTTAGCTGTACAGTTGTGGTGAACAAAATATATACATACTTATATATAACGTCTGTATATAGTGTAATAACACCACAAATGGTATTGTTGGGGAAGAAAGTTTAGTGCGTGTGTTGAGGGAGTGGCAGCGAGTGGATGGCTGGTGTGTGGTGGTAACTCTTCGTTGCTTTTCGACTCTCAATACCAACTTAGTGGTTCGTTATGGCGAACAAAACATGCAGATACTTATATATAACCTGTGTATAGAGTGTAATAGCAGCAAAACTATTTGTTTATTGTTTTATAAACATAATAATTGAATCACTAATATGCACATCATACTTTTCAGTATAGCGATTATTCACCACTTTTATTATATAAATATATTACAATACACACTATTGAATAATATTACTGCAAAAAAACAAAGAAAAAATCAATCGGAGACATTGAAACAATTAGGTAATAATATCTTTGTGGCAACTCCCATCTGTCAGCGTGGGTGATACTGACCGGGTCTGACGACCGCTCTGTCAACGCCCACTTTTTGCCAGACTTCCTCGGTCAACTGCGCCCAAAATATGTCACCTACGATTTTTTTTTTCCGTGCTCAGGGGACACAAATTAACATGTTTAGAAGACGAAAAAAAAATTTTGAATTTTTTTTTTTCTTGCGCACAGGGGTGTAAATGTCCCAAGGACCCCTGAGCAGTGTAAGGGTTAAATGTAAAACGAATATGATTAGATATTCTATTATTTAGTGTTTCACATTCATCAGGATTAGTCAGTTTGTTTTTCCCCTTAATGACTTCCATTTTTTTATTATTTATGATATAATCCCAACTTGAAAACGGATACCAAACCCAACTCTTATAAGTCTTATGAAATTTTGATAGAAGGTATAAAAAAAGAAAAACGTATATATATTAAATATATCATAACTATATATAATACAACAGATTTTGTTTTTCATATATTATAATACAAACACGGTCATGACAAAAACAACTGAAAATATTTGAAGTAATTCACAAACTATTGGACTGAAATGGAGGAATTTATCAAGAAAGGTAATCAAACATATCCTAATCTCTTAAAAATATATTCTTTGGCAACCAAATAGTTCTACTGTGCCATGTGAAATTTCGAACATATTCTTTAAATTACTTGATAAATCATTAAAAAAAATAAGGAGAGCAAAAGATTGTAAAGATATTTGTTAATTAAATAAATAAAAAAAAATATGGAATACATTAATTTTTGTAGTATGTTAATTGTCTTTTATGACTAGGACAGGACAGGACAACTAATATGTAATGCATTATTATATATTAGAAGATAATTATGGACTGTAATGGTATAACCAATGTTTCTTTCTTCTTTGTAGATAACTTGGAGTTTATTAATGGAGACATTACTGACCCTGTATATAGAAGCCCCAATATAGCGCTTGTACAAATACTCAACTGTGTAGCTGTTAAATCTCATGGACTTTCTCAGATTCTTGCTGAGATATATCCATACTGTGGTTCTTATACACGAAGCCGGGCAATAGGCACTTTGAACCATGCTATGCTTGAAGATAGACCTCAACCAGGAAATATTGAGATTTGTCATCCTAACACTGTAACAAAGGGACCAGTAGTTATAAATGTTTTTGGGCAGTTTTATATGGGGAAGGAGAAAAATCAAAACCTTTATACTAAAAGACTCATACAGCAGTTACAGCAGTCGTATACTGTTGATGTTGGACCTAAAGGAAGAAATCCTAAACATTTAGAACCTTTAGATCATCAACTTTTATCTGGCCTTTTAAAAGATTCATCCCAAAACAGGATTTATTGGTTTAATGAAGGTCTAAATAAATTAGCAGTGCAAGTATCTAATGGAAAATACAGTTTGGTAATTTTTCCATTGTTAATTGGGTGTGGATTGGCTGGTGGAAACTGGGAAAGAGACTACTTACCAGCAATTATAAAATTTTCTAGACAGGTCTACCCCTTTGGTGTCAGAGTTAAAATTATAAACAAAATTATGTCAAAGACATCATAACAATGATAAGAATAGTTAAACCTCCTAATTTATATATATTTTTTTTCTTAGGTTCCCCCCTTTATGACAAAAAAAAAACAGGACAGTGTCATTAACATAAATAAGACCTCCTCCACCCTCCCTGGTCAATTGTTGTTGTGTGATGATTTAATCCTGACAACAGAATGAACCAGTCAGTGGGTTTAGATATGCTCCCTAAAACTTTATGAACTGATTGAGGTGAGAGAGACCACAGTTACTAATTGAAGAAATTTTATCTCTACCCTTCTACCACTACTACTACTACTACTTCCATCCTAATCCTATTTACCCTATCACTTTTCAGACATCTTTCTACACACCAAACCCGAGAAAAGTGCTGTTTTATTTTTTTATTTTTTTTAGAATAGTTAACTATGGAATAAAGAGCTTTTTTCCCCTTCCTTACAACTCCATTTCTTCCCCTTTTTTTTTTATTTATATTAATGTTATCTTTCATATTTCTTCTAGGTTTAATATGGAATTATCCTTGGGGAAATGTCCAAAGAGAAGACATTTAAAAAAAAATATATACAAAATATCAAATTCAAAAAACTCAAGAGGTTGCCAACTTTTTTTGACTTGCAAGATTTCTCCTACAAGGTCAAGATTACAGCAGAATATCAAAGTGAGAAACATCATAGAAATTATGACAGAAGCAGAAAAGGCATCGTTAACTGTTATATTTAATTGTTCACCAAATATCAGATCAATTGATACTGATATAAATCTGTTTGAAAATGAACATGATTTTAGACAAGACGAGTGTTTTGAAACTAAGAATAATTCTACAGTCCTGGTTAAAATACCTTTTTCGAAAAAATATCAAACAAACCTGGTGTCCAACCGACTCTGGGGACCTGATAATAAGGACGTTGTCATTGATATATCAATTAAACACGGTTCCCTTAAAACTATCGAGAAAAATGTCATTCGTCATCAAATTGTATCTTGCCCCATTTATTTAGATATGAATGGGTCAGGTGACATGGTTTTTATGCTTGATGATTATATGGTTGGATGTGGTCACAGTATTTGTCCTCAGTGTATGTTTACATTATCCGCTAAAATTTTGTTGGGTAAAAAATCTACAGGGAAATTTGATTATAATAATTATGGCTGCCTTAGGTATATGAATAATTCTTATGGGATGTACTCTTTTTTATCAAATATTATCTACAAAGATGAAATATTGTGTCCACTTTGTAAGCAAATAGTAAAAAGTGTGTTTGTGTTGAATATGCATCATCTAAAATGTAGCATTAGGGAATTTTCTCGTAAGTATGCCCAAATCTTATTTTGGGGTAATCAAACTGACAGGCTGTTTTTAGAAGCCGCAACAAGTTTTATATATGGAGTGGAGCAATTGGCAGTCACTGATTTGTATATAGAAAGATATATTATGGAAAACAGTTGGATTTTTGACGAATATGTGACACCAGTTACCCTATACCTTAACTTTAATGAAACACTTTCAGAGATGAAACTTGTTTTTAAGAGTTTACAGACATATTTATTAAAACTAGCCTCAAAAAATTCTAATGATCCATCAAATAGAAAATACTTATTATTCTTTAACCAACTTTGTCATAGAAAGGGGGGTGAACCAATCCTGAGACCAACATTCATTAAATAAAACAATTAAAATAAATGTTTTTTGTAAATAAATGTATTGTATGTGTTATTTGTACCTCTGTTTGGGTTTCAATCAGATAGCATCAATTTCTCAGGCAGCAACAGGTACCACCTAGCGTTCATATTTATGACAACCCAAGGCTAGCCATCACCACCTCAGTTGCAAGGTCCACCGCAGGTACAGTCACAGTTGCCACCCCAGGGCCCACCTCAGGCACCAATGCTGTAAAAACTCTAGTCCGAAAAGTTAAAATATCATCCTTACCACATTTCCATATCATATTTTTATTCATTTTATATATATATTTTTTTTCTTTTTTTTGGATAATGATGATGATGATGCTGATGAGGAGGAGGAGGGTGTAATTATTTATTTCATATGTTTTCTCATTTGAAACTGTGTTTGGTTGAAGTTGTAGCTGGTTAGATACATTATCCAAATCTGTATCTACAGTATTTTTTAGTCCATCTGTGAGCGTGTTTTGACTCAAGGTTGTGCAGTGTGCTCGCAGAGTAAATCAGAATCCTAAAACAAAGAAAAAAAGTGTCCTTTTTTTGTAAGTAAGTATATGAAACATATAAATAAATAAATAAATAAATAGCATACACCTTAACCTTTTAAGTTAATGTGTGTTTTTTTTTCAGAAGATGGGTGAGAGGGAAAAAGGTAAGAAGATCTTTATGCAGAGGTGTGCACAGTGTCACACTGTTGAATTAAACGGCAAGCACAAAACTGGACCCAATCTCAATGGCCTCTTCGGCCGCCAAACTGGTCAGGCTTCTGGCTATATTTACACTTATGCCAACAAGGCCAAGAGTATCATGTGGGACAAAGATAATCTGGATATCTACTTGACCAACCCCAAGAAATTTATTCCAGGCACAAAGATGGTGTTCGTTGGTCTTAAGAAGAAGAATGAGCGTGCAGACTTGATTGCTTACCTGGAAACCTCCACCAAGTAGAGCAAGCATTAATATTTTTGTGGTCTCACCACTTTAAATCAATTAATCATCCTGCTATAAAAATTTACTAAAAAAAAAAAAAAAAAAAAAAAAGGGCAGTAAAAATTACAAAACGTTGCTCAAAGAGTGGAGGAGACAGCTGGTTGCCCGGAGTAGATGGTAGCAGTGTCAGCTGAATTATATAAATATCAAGTAGTCGCAGGCTACTCTCACATTTTACATCCACTGACGGCCAACCAACACAAGCTTTGCTACTCTTCCATCCAATAGAAATTTAGTAGCCACATTCTTACGAATATTTGGAATATTCAGGTGTACAAAGCTTTTAAAACCATGGTATCCATATTTCCCTTTAAATCTTTTACATCTTCGATTACATCAAGATCCCAAATAAAAAAATATGTAGACAAATATTGTTCAGTTGGCATAGATATTACTTTAGAACCATTTATAATTAAATTAAGATCATCTAAACACCAAATTGTAAATGTTTATGCTATAAAAATATGGATGGGTTCTACTCAAGAAGGATATCCTGCGGCATCCCAATTACAATTTATACTGCGAGTCGCAGTTAGGGAGGATGAAAATTATTGTTCTTATATGTTTGTGGAATTCTTCTCTAACATTAACCAAAGAAGCATTATGTTCTGTGAACATAATTTCGAGTACCCCCATAATCCGAATTACTTAATAGTGCCTATCACGGGATATAGGTCCTACGCCAAAGATCCTTTCATATTTCTGATGATGATACAAGCTTCCAAACAGGACCGAGAAGCTCTGAGAGAGATGATGATAGCAGACGGAATATCGATTCCATCGTCATGTAGCAAAGTTGATCAGGTAGCGCTGAAAAAACTTATGTCCCTCAAACAATATTTGAATCGGCATTATTATTTCAGGCACATGATGTTTAAAAATATACGTTGGGAATTAACCCAAGATGTGAGAGCTTACGAAGTATGGTTGAAAAATAAAAAATGGCTTAACTACGTTATTAATCACAGGATGATTCGACATAAACCCTATTGTTTACATGATGGATGTTTTTATAACGAGCCTCGTCAAGATATAATTTATATGGACCCCAACTATGAAATTAGATCTTATTTTGGGGTACCCAAATATTGTAATGACTGGCGGGATAGAGATTCTATTTTTCGGGTTTTCAGTGATGGTGATAAAAAGTGTGATGATATATGTTGTATTGGGCTAGGAAACCTTGACCGAATTTATCATTTAAATTCTGCGAAGAGCGAATTAATTGCTCGATTAGTGGGGAAAGACTATGGATCCTTTTATGTAGAAAAGGTAAACCGCGTACTTTTCATAACCCGAAATCCCCATCTCTTTATGGACCTCATTCAAACAGGAGAAAAGGAAGAAATCTGTCGTTTTATTATAGAAGACGAAGGTTTATTATCACCATCACCACCACCACCATGTAAAAGCACCTACAACCCAAATACTTTGCAGGCAATGTGCGTCAATCAGTTTGTGAATTCCTTTATGGATATTAATAGAATGGGATATTGGACCATGGCCTGCTTACGTAGAGCAATCAACACCAACCATAATATTCCTCATTTATTTAAACTCCAATTAATCAAGGAAGTTCAACGGAATCTAATGATTAGATCGTGGGAAAGAGCAGTGGCAGATGAATTGAATCAAAACAATTTTTCAAAGAAAATCACCAGGCGTATCTTTGATATATTATCAATGGCATAGAGAGAATATCATCAGGATGTTATGATTGGAAAGTTGTAACGGAATAAAAATCTGGAGAGGATTGAACAAACTGACAAAACCATTAAAAAATATCTCTCATCATTATTTCATGATAATTAAATTTAATGTGGGAATCATTAACATTATCATTTATTAACTTGTATAACTTATAAGCTATAAATAATTATCTTATTAGATTATGTCTCAGGGGTAAATAATATAATCCAGGAATTTTTTTTTATGTTAAATTTTTCATTATTTATATGTTCGATATCTTTGTTAATGAAAAGTTCCTCTTTTTTTTCACATTTTTTTAAATCCTTTAAATATTCAATTCTAATACTTTCTCGAGATGATCTGCCCTAGCAACAAATAGGGAATTAATTATTGGCTAAGATTTATTGTCATATGAATTTTTTATTATATATTTGTGATAGAATTTAATTAAGTAAATCCCAATAACATATGGTCTTTGTTTCAAGGTTATCTGACCATGGCATAGACAAACAAAGACTACTTTTTTTTCTGTGGCATAACGTGTCGATGTTAATGTACTATTGGATCAAAGACTCTAAATCCTACTCCCCTCAACCCCCCCCCTACACATGATGAATCTTATACTATACTATAATGTAATAATGCCCAACCAATTAATTCACATATCATTCTTTACATTGGAAAGGGAACTTAAGTTACTGACTGGACTCTGGCCGATGGTAGATTTAACCAGTTCAGTTATCATTTTCTGTATTTCAGAGTTACGTACTTCTTCCGTTAGTCGCAAGGCAACATTTTGTAAATGATCCACACTATCTTGAAGCCTCGACAATTTAGTTAGCACCTCAATAACAGTTATATGGGTGGTTAATTCATATTGGGGATATTTACTCAAATCTATTGAAGGTTTCGGTAATCTACCTTCGGTTTCCAGGTAATCAAGGCCTTTTAAAATACAAGTAAGGTGTTCGTCTGTCGTTTTGTATAGATCATTGTAATCCATCTTTCTTAGATAATTAAATTCTTCTACTTCCAATGGCCACCACTTACCATTATTATTACATGATACCAACATTTTTTTGGTAGCTAGGAGTTCATCATTTGAATAAAAGGTTACTAAAATATGTTTAAGTTTTGCAGCATCATATTCTTTTCTAAAGAATAAAATATAGTTGATCATTTCGTTTACTGATGACGTCATTATACTATTACTGTGCTCGTTTTGGGTAAATGAATGTAATAGTTAAGTGAAATTCTAAACTTTTATTACTTTTATACACTTCTTGCAAAAATTTAATTTCTAATTAGTGACAATAGTTGTTGAAAACTTGTACTTTTAATAATGATTAGTTCCCCTTTTTATACCATTTGACTTAATTTTAGTTATCTCAAATAATATGAGAGGAGGGGGTAATAATGATGAAGGGGGCATTGAGGCCAAGTATAATGACGTCGTCAGTAAATGAAATGATCAACAGGATCTATACAAAACGAAAGACGAATACGTTTTTAAAGGCCTTGATTTCGGCCAGAGTCCAGTCAGTTACTTAAGTTTCCTTTGTAATGTAAAGAAATATGTGAATTAATTGGTTTGGCATTATTACATTATAGTATATTATAAGATTCATCAATGGTTTTTATTTATACTTTTAGCATTTGCTCCTAACTTCAAGATTTATTTATTATAAGAATAATAAACAAATATTTTTTAACATAATGAATTCAGTAAAATAACTTAAAATACTACACAGTGCTTTGTGTCTCTTACACAATCCCAATAAATATGTCACTACTGTTTTGGACACGTGAACGAGTTTCATTAAATGGCAGTGGTCGTCACCGTCACTAAACCATACAAAATGTATGAATAGTGATCGCTATCCAATTGGCCAATGTTTCTCATCTCGGGGTCTGTGGTGTGTTTGAAATAAACGTTCAGTAGTTGTTTCATCTGCTACTGCTCTTTCCCATGATCTAATCATTAGATTCCATTGAACTTCATTGATTAATTGGCGTTTTAAAAAATGAGGAATATTAGGGTTGGTGTTGATTGTTCTACGTAAGCAGGCCACGGTCCAATATCCCATTCTATTAATATCCAAAAAGGAATTCACAAATTGATTGACACACATTGCCTGCAAACTATTTGGGTTGTAGGTGCTTTTACATGGTGGTGGTGATGATGATGATAAACCTTCGTCTTCTATAATAAAACGACAGATTTCTTCCTTTTCTCCCATTTGAATGAGATCCATAAAGATATGGGGATTTCGGGTTATGAAAAGTACGCTGTTTACCCTTTCTACATAAAAGGATCCATAGTCTTTCGCCAGTATTCGAGCAATTAATTCGCTCTTCGCAGAATTTAAATGATAAATTCTGTCAAACTTTCCTATGTTAATACAACATATATCATCGCACCTTTTATCAATATCACTGAAAACCCGAAATGTATCATTTTCAGACCATTTATTACAATATTCGGGTACCCCATAAGGATAACAACGTTTATAGTTTGGGTCCCTATAAATTATATCTTGACGAGGCTTGTGATGATAATATGCCAACCCATCATGTAAACAATAGGGTTTATGTCGAATCATCCTGCGATTAACGTATTTAAGCCATTTTTTATTTTTCAACCATGCTTCGTAAGCTCTCACATCTCGGGTTAATTTCCAACGTATATTTTTAAACATCATGTGCCTGAAATAATAATGCCGATTCAAATACTGTTTTATGGATATAAGCTTTTTCAGCGCTGCCTGATCAACTTTGCTACATGACGATGGAATCGATATTCCGTCTGCTATCATCATCTCTCTCAGAGCTTCTCGTTCCTGCTTGGAAGCTTGTATCATCATCAGAAATATGGAAGGATCTTTGGCGAAGGATCTATATCCCTTGATAGGCACTATTAAGTAATCCGGATCACGGGGGTACTTGAAATTATGTTCACAGAACATGATGCTTCTTTGGTCAATGTTAGAGAAGAATTCTACAAACATATAAGAACAATAATTTTCATCCTCCTTAAATAAGACTTTCAGTATAAATTGCAATTCGGATGCTGCAGGATATCCTTCTTGAGTAGATCCCATCCATATTTTAATAGCATAAACATTTACAATTTGGGGGTTAAATTGTATTAATTTACTTATAGATGGTTCTAAAGTAATATTTAAACCAATCGAAAAATATTTGTCTACATATTTTTTTATTTGGGAACTTAATATAATCGAAGATGTAAAAGATTTAAAGGGAAACATGGATACCATGGTTTTAAAAGCTTTGTGCAAATGAATATTCCGAATGTTAGTAGGAGTAAATCCCTTTATGTACAATGAGTAAAAATTTAGAATTTCACTAACTATCCATCCATTCATTTACCAAAAACGAGAACACTTAAATTTACGTAAAGGATGGGTCAGCTGGACTTCTCTTTGTGCAGTTTCTTTTATGCTGCTGCCAATTTATGTAAAAAATTTTAATTAATTAGTCAGATTTGCAAAAAAAACAAAAAAAAACTATCTACCATCCTTTTTTGTTTTGTATTGAGGTGGAGGGGTCAATTTTATTTTATCGGTTTGTCTATTTGAGTTTTTTTTTTTTTTTTTAATAAATCAAGTCTGGGCTAAATTTTGGTTGGGGTAAGATAATACAATAAATTGATTTGTGGAAATAATATAATAAAATATATTCAGTATCTCATTCTTTTCCCTTTTTTTTACCATAATTATTTAATTTAGAGGAAATATCACCAGCACCACCATCATCATTGAACAGTTTTAGTTAATGAAATATACATTATTAATCGGTTCGAAATCGCTAATTAGAAACAAAATTTTTGCAAGAAGTGTATATAAGTAATAAAAATTTAGAATTTAACTTAACTATTCCATTCATTTACCCAAAACGAATACATAATGACGTCGTCAGTAAACGAAATGATCAACTATATTTTATTTTTTAGAAAAGAATATGATGCTACAAAACTTAAACATATTTTAGTATCCTTTTATTCAAATGATAAACTCCTAGCTACCAAAAAAATGTTGATATCATGTAATAATGGTAAGTGGTGGCAATTGGTAGAATTAGAAGAAAATTGTCCACATAAGATGGATTACAAGCATATATACAAAACGAAAGACGAACACGTTACTTGTATTTTAAAAGCCCTTGATTACCTGGAAACCGAAGGTAGATTACCGAAACCTTCAATAGATTTGAGTAAATATCCCCAATATGAATTAACCACCCATATAACTGTTATTGAGGTGCTAACTAAATTGTCGAGGCTTCAAGATAGTGTGGATCATTTACAAAATGTTGCTTTGCGACTAACGGAAGAAGTATGTAACTCTGAAATACAGAAAATGATAACTGAACTGGTTAAATCTACCATCGGCCAGAGTCCAGTCAGTCACTTAAGTTCCCTTTCTAATGTAAAGAAAGATATGTGAATTAATTGGTTGGGCATTATTACATTATTAAGATTCATCAATGTTTTTTTATTATTTGCTCCCAATTTCAAGATTTATTTATTATAAGAATAATAAACAAATATTTTATAACATAATCAATTCAGTAAAATAGCTTAAAAAACTACAGAATGCTTTCTACTACTGCTCTTTCCCACGATCTAATTATTAGATTCCGTTGAACTTCCTTGATTAATTGGCGTTTAAATAAATGAGGAATATTAGGGTTGGTGTATATTGCTCTACGTAAGCAGGTCATGGTCCAATATCCCATTCTAGTAATATCCAAAAAGGAATTCACAAATTGTTTGACGCACATTGCCTGCAAACTATTTGGGTTGTAGGTGTTTTTACATGGTGGTGGTGGTGATGATGATAAACCTTCGTCTTCTATAATAAAACGACAGATTTCTTCCTTTTCTCCCGTTTGAATGATGTCCACAAAAAGATGGGGATTTCGGGTTATGAAAAATTCAAAATATTTCTTTTCTACATAAAATGATCCATATTCTTTCACCACTATTCGAGCAATTAATTCGCTCTTCGCATAATTTAAATGATAAATTCGGTCAATGTTTCCTAGGTTAATACAACATATATCATTACATTTTTTATCACCATCACTGAAAATCCGAAATTGATTGTTTTTAAACAATTTATCACATTCCTGTACCCAAAAAGATTCAAGTTCATAGTTGTGGTCCCTATAAATTATATCTTGATGAGGGTCGACCAAAAAATAGCTTTTATGTAAACAATAGGGTTTATGTCGAATCATCTTGCGATTAACGTAGTTAAGCCATTTTTTATTTTTAAACCATGCTTCGTAATCTCTCACATCTCGGGTTAATTTCCAACGTATATTTTTAAACATCATGTACCTAAAATAATAATGCCGATTAAAATATTGTTTTATGGACATAAGTTTTTTCACCGCTGCCTGATCAACTTTGCTACATGGCGATGGAATCGATATTCCGTCTGCTATCATCATCTCTCTCAGAGCTTCTCGTTCCTGATTGGTAGCTTCTATCATCATCAGAAATATGGAAGGATCTTTGGCGTAGGATCTATATCCCTTGATAGGCACTGGATCATGGGGGTACTTGAAATTATGTTCACAGAACATGATGTCTCTTTGGTCAATGTTAGAGAATAATTCCACAAACATATAGGAACAATAATTTTCTTCCTCCTCAACAACGACTCTTAGTATAAATTGAAATTGGGATGCTGCAGGATATCCTTCTTGAGTAGAACCCATCCATATTTTAATAGCATAAACATTTACAATTTTGAGGTCATAGCCTATTCTTAATTTAATTATAAATGGTTCTAAAGTATAAGGTATGCCAATTGAACAATATTTATCTACATATTTTTCTATTTGGGATCTTGATGTAATCGAAGATGTAAAAGATTTAAAGGGAAATATGGATACCATGGTTTTAAAAGCTTTGTGCACCTGAATATTCCAAATATTAGTAGGAATGTGGCTACTAAATTTCTATTGGATGGAAGAGCAGTGAAGCGTGTGTTGGTTGGCAGTCAGTGGATGTAAAATGTGAGAGTAGCCTGCGACTACTTGATATTTATATAATTCAACTGACACTGCTACCATCTACTCCGGGCAACCAGCTGTCTCCTCCAGGCATGATGGGACAGGGGGTTGCGTTGAACCTAGAGAACCTAACCCAACCTATCCTAGGGGAGGGAACTTATCGCTTCGCGATAAGCTACCATATACAGACTATATAAAAAGTTAGGTTAGGTAAGTACTATTAAGTTCAAATGAGAGTGTAGTGGTATACAGGATGTAACTTCTGGTGGTCGAGCCACCAAGGATCCTTATCGGACAGGATGCTGGCCTGGGATAAGACATTATTTGTTCAATGTGATTTTGAGGCAGGACAAAATGTTTAGACATGAGCATGTTTCGGTTATGTATGTTTTAAGGAGTTGAGAACTATTAATCTATATCTCTCTTTCTCTCTATAAACACAAAATTGTTTTAAATAATAGTGTATGCTGGCTAAGTGTTCAAGCACCATATCTCTCCACTTGCTACTGATTTCTAGTACAAACAATTCCTAAGGCCATTATTAATCTGTACATCGTCCCTATTTGACATTTTTATCTAAATATCTTCCTACATTCAATGTACAACATCTTACTTTTACAGTGACCATGTGATACACAAACAAACAATCGCCAGTTTACATTCTTGGCCAAAAAACCAGCATAATTTTTTGCATAATAGACCAAAATGTTTACACTTAGCCAGAAACAACATAGTCCTTGCTAACTTAGTTAAGTAAGACGAGAGCCCTGCATAGTAGGCCAAGAAGTGAGTTCTGGCTATTAGGTACGACATAGATATATATATATATATATATATATGTCGTACCTAGTAGCCAGAACTCACTTCTCAGCCTACTATTCAAGGCCCGATTTGCCTAATAAGCCAAGTTTTCCTGAATTAATATATTTACTATAATTTTTTTCTTATGAAATGATAAAGCTACCCTTTAAACTATGTATGAGGTCAATTTTTTTTTATTGGAGTTAAAATTATCGTAGATATATGACCGAACCTAACCAACCCTACCTAACCTAACCTAACCTATATATATAGGTAAGGTTAGGTTAGGTAGCCAAAAAAAGCTAGGTTAGGTTAGGTTAGGTAGGTTAGGTAGACGAAAAAATATTAATTCATGAAAACTTGGCTTATTAGGCAAATCGGGCCTTGCATAGTAGGCTGAGAAGTGAGTTCTGGCTACTAGGTACGACATATATATATATATATATATATATATATATATATATATATATATATATATATATATATATATATATATATATATATATATATATATATATATATATATATATATATATATATATATATATATATATATATATATATATATATATATATATATATATATATATATATATATCGTACCTAGTAGCCAGAACTCACTTCTCAGCCTACTATGCAAGGCCCGATTTGCCTAATAAGCCAAGTTTTCATGAATTAATTGTTTTTCGACTACCTAACCTAACCTAACCTATAAAGATAGGTTAGGTTAGGTTAGGTAGGGTTGGTTAGGTTCGGTCATATATCTACGTTAATTTTAACTCCAATAAAAAAACATTGACCTCATACATAATGAAATGGGTAGCTTTATCATTTCATAAGAAAAAAATT